>NC_142592.1:64626008-64777920 GCF_965207765.1 Zootoca vivipara | reverse complement strand
GCGGCCATTTTGGAACTGGGCGGAGCATGCTCAGAAGCGACTTTTGATGCTGCTTTGCCCAGTTCCAAAATGGCTGCAGTGCGACTTCTGGCGTGGTGGCCATTTTGGAACTGTGCAAAGCAGCATCAAAATGGCGGCAGCGCTACTTCCGGTCCGCTATTTCCGCCCGGTCCCTTATTTCTCTGACAGCAACTTGGCAGGTATGATCATGAGTCAGAGCATGGATCCAGCTAGTTCAGTATCTCCTACACCTACTGGCAGGGGCTGTCCGGGATTTCAGGTAGGGGAGCCTCTCGCAACCCAACCTGGAGGTGCCTGGGATTGAACTGGGATCTCCTTGTACATGTCAAAGCAGATGCTCTAACACTGAACTGCGAACCACCAGCAGAATTTCAATGTGGCCTCTTCCTTTAATGGCAATGCAGGCCCTACTGATTTTTGGTTCCAACAAAGCTGGAGGATGTTCCTATAAATTACCACTGGGCAGGGCTGATGCCCGAGGCTGAACAAAGAGACCTCTCTTTTTTGCTAAGTTCTCCCAAGCTGCCAGAAACAGATTTGCAAAGGTTGAGGACACCGTTTAATTCGAGGGATTTGAACCACAAAAGATTCCCTTCTAGTGCTGGGTTAGCTTCTCGCTCTGTATACCTTTTGCTTCAAACCTGAAAGCCGGGGGGGGGGAGGAGAGATTACTGTTTTTAAAATGAAGCTAACTATTGACTTGCTAGTGAGCTGTGCCTGTAATATCAGCCCTAATATTAACCTCATATATTAGAGTCGCAAGAAAAAGCCCTTGTCTTATGAGACAATTGAAAATATACCGTAGTAAAGACCAGGTGTTTTGGCTGGTAAATTCATAGTCGCGTAGGAAATTTGCCCCTTTCTCATGAAGGGTGCTTCCTGACTGGAGTTCATTGTTGAATCTGTACCTATTTATTTTATTTTATTAATTTGTATACGGTTGTACCCTGGATCTCAAACGCCTTGTCTCCCGAACAAATGGGCTCCCAAACGATCGAAATCTGGAAGTGACTGTTCCAGTTTGCGAACTATTTTTGGAAGCCGAATGTCCGATGGGGCTTCCATGGCTTCCAATTGGCTGCAGGAGCTTCCTGCAGCCAATCGGAAGCCACACTTTGGTTTTCGAACATTTTGGAAATCGAACGGACTTCCGGAACGGATTCCATTCAACTTCCAAGGTACAACTCACAGATCTCAGGGCATATTCGCAACATAAAATCACAATATAAAAACCACAAAATACGTAATAAAAATAAGAACTACAGGCGCAAACCAATTACCCACCCCCCTCGCACAAAACATTTTAAAGGGCATAATTTTCAAAATGCTATTGCATACTTATTTCCCATTTCAACTGGATTTCCCCTCGCCACGCAAAATCCAATTAAGTCAGAATAACCCGCTATGCACCTGCAAGTTTGCTAGTGAGCTTGGATTTTATTTCTTTGGTGGGGGTTGATGTTTCGTTGAGGGTTCTCTGGGAAGGGACAGCTAAGTCAAGCTGCAACATCTGTTTTGGACCGGCCATCCCTTCTCTTCCTGCCCGGCAGCTCCTCTCTCATTTCCTGAGCTCTGTGAATTGGTTTTTTCCATCTCTCTCACAGCAGACAATTTTCCAGGTTTTTCCGGAAATTTGTTCATGGAGAAGAGCTTGCGGGTGGGGGGCAATAGGTGTATTTATTCAGCGTGCTCCTTTTGCACAGATGTGCGAGGAGCTTTTCTTCTTCTGTGTGTGCTGGACAAGCTTTTGGGTCGCCCCCCGCGAACTGCTCCTTTGGGTGGATTTCAGACGCTGCCTTTCCCTGCTGGAAAAAATTATTTGCTCTGTCAACTTGCCGAACTTTAGCTTCCCCTGACTTGCTATCTCACGGAGCAAAATGCGGCAAAAATAATAATAATTTATCGCGAGGAAAGAAAGCGGCTTGATGGAGATAGGCTGCAGCCTTGGGGGCTTTTTAGTTCAGAGAAGTTCATAAGATTATGCCTGGCCTGCAGAAAGCAGACAAGGAAGGTTTTTCTCCCTCTCTCCTAACACTAGAAATTGTGGATTTCTCATGATGCTGAACGTCGGAAAGATCCAGGACAGTTAAAAGAAAACCCTCCTTCATGCAGTGTGGGAATGTTCAGGGTGGCAAGAGCAGATATGTTGTTTATTAATATCCTTCCAAACTTGCGCTAGCAAGTTCCTTTATGTAGCAGAGTTACATTCCCCCTTTCATGCACAGCAGATGGCTGGTTGCAGGCTCGTGTGAGCCTCTGACTATTACACAATTCAGTCTGTCTCAGATTGAATTGTACGTTCCTGGTAAGTTCCCTTGAATCCCTCTTAAGAAGAACAAAGACGCCACAATCTTATTCAAAGTCAATAAAAGAAGTTTACTTACATCAGTTCACAGTTGGATCCCTGAAGGCAGGCTTAGTTACAAATATGTATATGTGGATCTACCCCATATGGGGGAATAATCCCAGTGACTGCAAACTAGTAGTCACTGCACTTCACATGACGAAGGGAAGATGGAAGAGAGGAAAGAGAGAGAGGTGTGCTGCATGACTTGTCCTTTTGTTACCTGGACAGGTTAGGACACACCCACCTTCTAGTCACATGCAAGAGGAAGGATGCTTCAACCAGAAGGAACAGGAACAGGAAGTTTTGACTGGCTGGACCAAACATTCCCTCGCATGTCTTCTCTAGCATTACAAGGAATGTTGTACTTCACTGCTCCCAGTGGGTTATAACCCACATGCAGCGCATAGGAACTTGCTCCCACAGGAGACAAAGATGGGCACCTATTTAGATGGCCTTGAAAGAGGATTAGACAAATTCATGGAGGAGGGGGCTACAAGAGATGGCTGGGGAGACCCGGCTGGATGGGCGGGGTATAAATAATAAAATTATTATTATTATTATTATTATTATTATTATTATTATTATTATTATCACTACTACTACGCTCTGCTTTTACGTGAGCTTCATGACTGACTGACTGGAGATTCGAACCCTGATCTCCCAGGTCCTAGTCTGACATTCTATCAATGACACCACTCTGGCTTCCTATAGTCCTTCTGCTAGGGGGCAGCTCCATAAATTGGGCAGGTGAATAAACACGGGGAAAGCAAAATGAGAAGGATGCGAAATATTTACCTGATGTTTGCGTTTCTGGATTGTTTCATTAGTAATTATAATGTGTTGTAAACTGCTTTGAGATTTTTCCCTTTAAAATATGGTATAGAAATGAAAGGAGGAATGATGATGATGATGATGATGATTTAAATCACAAAAAATGGTGCCCAGACATTTTGTTGTGGGGGCTGCAACCTCAGGTAAAGTGCCCTTTGGAGATTAGCTAATACATCTGATTTTCTAACACGGTTATAACACTGCCAAACTCAACTTCTTATATGTGGATACACTTTGACCCAATGTTTTTAATAGGCAAGTTGTTTGTTTTTTCCTGCTAGCAAAAGGCACACAAACTAAAGTCATAACTGTAGGACCCTGTATAAAAGTGCTCAACTCAGACCACTGGCCCATCTATTTTTATTTTTAATAATATTTTTATTGGTTTTACAGAATTTTATACATTTTAACTTTAACTGTTTCAAACATTAAAATAAAAGGTTCTTTTGTTGTTGTTTTCATGCTTTTTTCTTAGTTTTCTTACTTGATAAACAAACACATACAATAAAGTAACCAAAATAATAAAATGACAACAAACAAACAAGCAAACAAACAAACAAAAAACCTACACACAAGCTTAAATCCATAAGTTCTTACACACAGACTTCTGTCACCATATTCTTTATTTCCAATTCCTTTTCTTCTCTGACAGAATTCCGTCTTCCTCAACGCAGGTCTGTTATGTCTAGTTGTTAAACTGCTTCTTTTATCATTTAATCATTTCTTCTGTTTTCCACATACTATACTTAAAATCCATATTACAGTTTGCGAAAATTAATCAAAGCAAATCCAGGTTTTGACTTGGGGGGGGGGCACTGTAGCTTTTTGAAAGTACAGTAATCTCTATAAATTTCCCATTTCTTTCGGAACTTTTGGTTAGGCTGCCTCCTAATTTTTCTCTGTCATTTTTGCCAATTCGAGATATTCAAATAATTTATCCTGCCATTCCCTTTTTGTTCTTTTGAACCTTCGGACCTTCTTCCCTCCCTCCATGAGTTCCATATTTATAATTAAATTTTCTGTGTCTTTTCCCATTATCCATCTGTTGTATACCCATAATTTACCATCGTTGTTTCACATTACCAAGTGTCATTACGTGACTGCTGGCCCACCTAGCTTGGTATTGTCTCCACTGACTGGCAGCAGCTCCCCAGGGTTTCAGGACAGGGAATGGTCCCCAGCTCTAATTGGAGATGCTGAGGGATGCTTGACCAATAAGGCCCTTCCTCGAGACATTTTCAACTGGGAATGAGAGCTCTGTGCCTGGCGAATGGGCCCTAGGTTTCCAAGGCTACCATATGTTGCTTTTTGTGGACGTTTATTTCCCTGCCAGCCATCATAGAATCATAGAGTTGGAAGAGACCACAAGGGCCATCCAGTCCAACCCCCTGCCGAGCAGGAAACACCATCAAAGCATTCCTGACAGATGGCTGTCAAGCCTCTGCTTAAAGACCTCCAAAGAAGGAGACTCCACCACGCTTCTTGGCAGCAAATTCCACTGCCGAACAGCTCTTACTGTCAGGAAGTTCTTCCTAATGTTTAGGTGGAATCTTCTTTCTTG
Source organism: Zootoca vivipara (assembly GCF_965207765.1). Classification (NCBI taxonomy): domain Eukaryota; kingdom Metazoa; phylum Chordata; class Lepidosauria; order Squamata; family Lacertidae; genus Zootoca; species Zootoca vivipara. Next base: position 64,773,160 of record NC_142592.1, on the reverse strand, counting down.
TAGTTTGAATCCATTGCTCTGTGTCCGCTTCTTTGGAGCAGCAGAAGACGACCTTTCACCCTCCTCTATATGGCATCCTTTGATATATTTGAACATGGCTATCATATCACCCCTTAACCTTCTCTTCTCCAGGCTAAACATACCCAGTTCCCTAAGCCGTTCCTCATAAGGCATTGTTTCCAGGCCTTTGACCATTTTGGTTGCCCTCCTCTGGATCAATTCCGTGCCAGACAGCATCTCAGGCTAGAAGCCTCCGCCCGAGCCACCCCTTGCCCCAGGTATCTCATAGAGCAAGGCCCATCACGAACCTGTTACCCTTCTTGGCCTCGTCTGGGCCGGGTTGATAAGAGCAGGAGGCAGAGTTCCTCCATCCGCTTGGCCCAAGCCAGAAAATAATGTTTATCTAGCCAGCGCCTTGGGAGCAGAGCAAGGAACATATCCTCAAAACAGCTTGTCCCTTGGAGGCCTGTGTGCGATAGGGAGCGAGAGCTGCGTGTGGGTTTTGAGAATGGTTTTAACCTCTCCCTGGCTACAAAGACAAGTGTTTATTATCTTCAGCTCAAAGGCCAACGCACCGTCAGTTAACCCTGCCCCGGTGACCTGGCAAGGAAGGAATGAAACTAGGACCTAGGGATGCACAAATATCTCAATTTCGGATTCTCGTTTTTCCCACCTTAGATCCAGTCCTTTAACGTTTCCATGTCAGTTTGTGCTTTATTTGCCTTTTCAAAGTCCTCCTGAAAAGTCATCACTGTTTTAGTGCAAAATTCTCCTAAGACGCCCATTTCTGCCTGCAATTTTCGCTAGCATACACATTTCTGCAGCGCAATACCCCCTCGGACGATGCATTTTTAAATGTGCATTTTGGGCTGAGCAAACTAGGCGCCTTCAGACAATTTGGAGGTTTGTTTGCAACAGCAGGGAAGTTCTGCTCCTGGGCTGTCGCAGTTTTGACCGCATTTTGATTTCAGTGAGATTCTTTGCTTCCCTTGCTTATGGCGAGCAATTTTTTTTTAAATCCAGGGAGTGGAGTAATACAACTCTGGGACCTTCTCTTCTTCCGTCTCCCTCATACCTCAGCTGCCCTTGAGAGAGTCCATGGAGAAGCCTTTGATTCCTTTGTCCCCTTGCTCCCGCTTAATCGGAACAGGCCGCAGAAGGGAAGCAGAAATTTCCCAAAGCCTGGCTTGCAGTGCCCACACTCAGGACTGGTGCCTTTGACAGCTCTGCCTCGCATCCCACCACCTCTATGACTCCATGCCACTGACGTTGGCGCAAGCGGGCTCAGGACTGGCTGGGCAGGGTGTGTCTCCCTCCTGCTCCTTCCGAAGTTATTCTTTTGCATTTCCCTTTCCTGCTATTAATAGACTCTGAGCCAGCCTTAAGCACCGTGTCACCAAAGGTGGCTGGACGGAGAAGGAAGTTGCCCAGATAGGAAATGGCCCCGGGACAAGAATTGGGAACGCGATGCAAGAGGACCCCTAAATGGCTCAGATGAAGGTGGAGGAGGGACGGAAGGAATGAGACGAATCTTTTTTTTCCTTTCTTGCTTTTGTTTTGTTTTGTTTTTATGCCTTTGGTGTTCTGCTCCAATATGGCCTTACCTTAAATAGAAATATTTATAATACAGATATTTGGAATGAGTTTATACAGAATGTAATACGTTATGAATAACCAGAGTTGTATCAGGAGTGTAACATTATTTTTCTTTATAGGACAGTGTGCGACAATTTATAAATTTTGCCTACTGTATCATTTTTGCCCCTTCTTCATAATTTGTTTTTTCTTTATCACTTATTTCTTTATGAATGAAATTGTTCCGATAAAATATCGAAAGAAAGAAAGAAAGAAAGAGTGAAAGCTTGCCTCTAGGTATAACTGCCATATCCTTACTCGCAGCCAACAGTTCAGGTTCTCAATCTGACTCTTAACTAGAGGAAATCTGTGTCTCTCATAGGCCTGGATCAATTCAAAGTACAAGCACAAAGCTTGGGAGACTGAAGGCCAGGGGCCAAATTTGGACCTCCCAGTCCATCTAACTGGCCCCCCACTAACCCTCCCTTGCACCCCAAATGTTTTTTGCCTGACTGGAATGTGCCCTTGGACTCTGTTCATGCTCCTTGCTTGGCTGGATGGAGAATAAAGAATGCCCATGCATATGCAGAAGCTAGCCTATTGTACAAATACAACCTTTGCATCCATTGCTCCGTCCACTTCCCCCCTCTGGCCCTGCCCGCCCCTGGCATGTGTGGCCCTTGGGTGCTTGTCCATGTGGCCCTCAGACAGAAAAAAGGTTCCCACTGCTAAGATTCCTGCATTGCAGGGGGTTGGACCAGTTGACCCTCGGAGCGCCATTCCAATTCTACAATTCTACGATCCTCCTTGCACTGAGCGTGCATTGGCTCATAGCTTGTTGTTTCAACTTCTGGCTCACATGTTGAATAGATGAACCAATCAGAGCTTGGGAGCAACGGTTATCCCAGGATAGCTGGCAGCATGTAGGCCAATTGTTTATACCAGTTTCTGGGAATCGCACACCGGGAGAGGTCTGTTGTGCTCAGGTCCTGGTTGGCCATTGTGAAACCAGGCTCTAGATGGCCATTGGCCTGATCCTGCAAGGATCTTGTGCAGGAATCTCGAATGAAGCATCCATGGAAGAGGTCCACCCAGCCTCAGCTTAATAAAGGAGGTTAGCGATGATGATGGGGATTGGGGGGCGAGAGCAAGTTAACTATTCCAAAGCATGCCTAACTCTCTGGGTCTTTTTAGGAACTACCGTAGCTGGAACCACGATTGGCACGTCGGTGAGGTCCACTGCTAAGCCCACCACATTAACCCCCGGAATTACTGCTTCTCCACTGGCGATCGTGACGACCCTGAAGACCACCGCCTCTACTACTACAGCCAAAAGCAGTGTCTCGACAACTGCACCCCAAACAGGAAGGCCCCCACCAACTACGTCCACGGGGACCACTAATAAACCAGCAGGCACAACAAGTGGAGTCAAGGGGTCTCTTGCCACCACAGCTACATCAGTGGCTGCAACCACCCCACAACCGCCCTCTGCGACCGTAGTGGCATCGACCAAAGCTACGTCTGTGAGGCCCCAAGAGACGACGTTGTCCTTGACAGGCGTTGCGTCAAAAGCGACGGCCTCGACGCCACACGCTGGAGTTGTGGCGACAAGTGCCCGGACTCAGAAGCCAGGCAGTTCAGCTGCTACCACTCCAGGTACCGTACTCAGATCCCACCTAGTCTAGTGCTGTCCACACTGGCTGGCAGCAGTGGTTGTGATTGTTGTTATCATTTATTAGTTAAATTTATATACCACCCTTCGTCAAAAGAGGGCCTTCTCGGTAGTGGCGCCCGTCCTGTGGAAAGCCCTCCCATCAGGCTGAGAGTTCAACAGGTGCAGCGGAAGAGACCCAGTGGGAAAGGTGGCCTCATGTGAGCCCAGACTGCAAGATGCTTTATTCAGAAAAATCCCTGCCTCATTCTCGGGTGAAAAAGAAAACTGACCGTGGAGGTCGTGGTTTTGCATATATTAGGAGAGGGTGCTGATTTTCCTCACCCCAGCTTTTTTTTTTAATAAAAAAATAATTTTTATTTTATAAGAACAAACAAAAAAACCCAAAGAAAACAACAAACAACGCACAATAATTCTTACTATTTTCTACTTTTTCTTAACTTTGTTAGGTGACTTCCCCAAGTCCCCCCATCTGAATTCCACTCCTAATCATCTTTAGCAGTTTCTAAAATTCAAAACATATCTATATCAAAATCTTAACTATATTGAAAACTTACTCATCATAAATCTTAGACTTAAATTAAAATACAGCATATAACACCTATTTCTACTCCGATAGCCTATTCCTTAAGAATTTCAAACTTTTTAAGAATTTCAATTTTTAAGAATTTCAAACTTTTTAAAAGAATTTCAATACTTTTTTTCTTTTTAAACAGGGAAGAGCCCGGGCACTACCAGCACAACGCCAGGTTCAAGAGCAGTCACCACTGTTGCTTCTACAGCAGAGAAATCTACAAGCAAGACCATTGTCCCTGCTACAGTGCCCACAGAGAAGCCAAAGAAAGCCGAGTCAACGACGAGAATGGCGACAACGAAAGGACTTGGGGGGACGGCGGGCAGCACAGCCATGCATACGGCGGGAGCGGTTACATCACCCCCCGGCTCAAGCTCTGGGACTTCAGTCCCAAGGAAGACCCCCTCAGCCTCTCCGCAGCCACCCGTCGCATCTCCTGATACTTCTTTCATAGCCCAGGCCAAGGTACCCAGGGCTCAGCCCAAAGCAATATATCCTCTAACTTTCTGCTTGCTTCTGAGGGAGTTTTTCCTCTGTGTGCTTTGGTTGAAGGTCTCCCTGCTATGTACAAGGCCGGAAGTAAGACAGGTGAAACCTTTCCGTTCCATTCCCCCTTCAAATTATACACCATTTTTGTTCAGCTTGCTCAGTAAAGTGCTGTTTTCTCTCTGGGCTCCAGCTGTGTTAGTTCCCTGCAGAGCCAAACAAGGGTGAGGCCAAAAGTTTGCATTTGTGGGAAAGCCTTTGTTTTCGTTAGAGATGCTGTTTTTTCCATTCCATGGGAATTTGTTCACCGTTTTTGTTTTCTGTTTTTTCTAGATTGTTTGTGAAAAAGCGGTGCCACCCGAAGACCAGGCAATCATTTTGACCTTGAACCAATCCACGCCATGTGTAAGTATGGTACCTCCCAAGGAGTGTCTCTTATTGGTGGTTTCATATGATTAGAATTTCATGGCACGCCTCTCCTTTTGGGGGGGGGGCGGATAAACAGTGCTTTCCCTTTTGGATCCATCATTTTCTGCAGAACCTCAAGTTTAAACAACGCTCAGTGTCCCTTTTCTTGAAATTGTAAGGCTGTGATAGCTCCCTAGTTGGCCTCGTGCTTTACTCACTGCTGCCGCCACCTGGCCACACAATTCCCTTCTTTGCCATCTTCACCACCCTGGAAAAAGCAACTTTTTGTTTTTGGATACAATTTATTAATTTTATGATAACAAAAAAACAACAATAAAAACACCCAAAGAACACCACAATCAAAACCATACATTTTAATTGACTTCCCTCCAACTCCTCCTCCTCCTGGGTCCATTTTTTTTTACTTATTTATACACGTCCACAGAATCTTATACTCTTAACTATCCAGTTTTAAAACCTTGTGCATATTATTACAAGTGACCGTTAAAAGTTCAACTAATGTGGAAATCAATACACAAAGCTTACTGATTATGCCTGAACATTTCTCCCTTTTTAAAAAGAAAAAGAAAAGGGGGGTGGGGAGGAAATTGTCTCGTGTGTCTGGCATAGTTCATTAGTTTGTTTTGCCAATCTCCTTCATCTCTTTTGGCGGTGGCGTCTTCCTTCGGTAGGGATGGGCTGGTCTTAGCCTGGCGTCCGTTCTCAGATGCAGGAGCCAAGTCTTTTGCATGGTAAATCCATTAAGACCTGTACCTTCCAGAATCATAGCTTCAATTTTTTCCGGCACAAGTCATTTTCAACGTTTTCTTCAAATCTTTATGTATCACTTCCCAGGCTTTTCTTAATAGTTTTACATTGCCACCGCATGGGGTAGCCTCTCGTACCCTTTACCAGACCCCCCCCCTGCTTCGTTTCCATCACCATCAAAGCTTCCCAAATCAATTCACGCAGGGCATCATTTTTATATTGGGCCAAGTCAAAGGCTTCGTCATAGGTAAAGGTAAAGGGCCCCCTGACCATCAGGTCCAGTCGTGTCCGACTCTGGGGTTGTGGCGCTCTTCTCGCTCTATAGACCGAGGGAGCCGGCATACAGCTTCCAGTTCATGTGGCCAGCATGACTAAGCTGCTTCTGGCAAACCAGAGCAGCACACGGAAACGCCATTTACCTTCCCGCCGGAGCGGTCCCTATTTATCTACTTGCACTTTTTGGCGTGCTTTCAAACTGCTAGGTTGGCAGGAGCTGGGACCGAGCAACGGGAGCTCACCCCGTTGCAGGGATTTGAACCGCCGACCTTTTGATCAGCAAGCCCTAGACTCTGTGGTTTAACCCACAGCGCCACCTGGGTCTCTAGGCTTCGTCATAGCAGGGTATAAATAATATATTGTTGTTGTTGTTGTTATTGTTATTGTTATTATTATTATTATTTCCACAAACTCACCCCCAGTGCCCCTTACCTTACCCCATAAAAAACATTATTCACAATACCGGCTTGTTCGATCTACCACGGAAGATAGTAACACAATGGAATTCGAAACTGTAGCAATTACAGGTGAGCTCGGAAAATTAGAATATCATCGAAAAGTGCGATTATTTCAGTAATGCAACTTATTATTTTTTCTTTTTCTTTTAATTTTTACAAATGCTTTCTTTTGGAAATTCCACAGTAATAAAACAAATAGTTACAATAATACAAAAATAAACATTGCTATTACATTTCATTAATTACATTCCATTTATAATTGACCCACCTAACGACAAATAATTAACAATGGCAACAAATAAAGGCTTGACATATCTTGCTTTGCATGTCATGCATCTATCTCATATATTGGTTTCCCCTTTTAAGTTGCGTTACTGAAATAAATGCACTTTTCGACGATATTCTAATTTTTCGAGTTTCACCTGTAATTGCACGTGTATCCAAAATCTAAGTAGAACTATTAGGTTTATTTAATTCCCCAAAATTGATGAATGTGATCCAGTGATAACCAGATTTCCAGTATCATTTGCATCGCCAGTGACTCCATCCTTCCTGGCTTCCCAGAGGCATTGGGTGAGGAAGAAGATGCTTGGCTAGATGGTCCTTTGGCCCAACCCTGCAGGTCTTTCCTTATGTTCACCCATGCAATATGCAATTGAGGATGCCAGTGGCGCAAGTTCTGCAAGAATATATGCATGTTAAGCTGTTGCCTAAATGAGTGTAGTGAGGGAGAGCAGCCAGTCTTGCCCTGGGAGGGAGTTCTGGGAAACAGGGTGCTACCACCAAAAAGGCTCTGCTCTCCATAGTTGCCCTCTGCACCATACAGGCGCGGGGGGGGGGACCTCCAGCAAACCCTCCCGAGTAGATTGTGACACCCAGGCTAGTTGGTCCCAAGCTGTTCACGCTAGTACCAGCACCTTGAATTAGCGAGATCCCACCTCCTCACTGCTCTAGATAGCAAACGGCTCGCGGCCTTCTGCAGATTCCAGACACTCTTCAAGGATTTCCCCGCATGCCACACAATTGCAGCAATCCAACTGGGAGCTTGCTGCAATTGTGTGGGATGCGGGGAAATCCTTGAAGAGTTGTGGGACGCGGGTGGTGCTGTGGGTTAAACCACAGAGCCTAGGGCTTGCCGATCAGAAGGTTGGTGGTTTGAATCCCGTTGCTCGCTCCCTGCTTCTGCCAACCTAGCAGTTAGAAAGCACGAAGTGCAAGTAGATAAATAGGTACCGCTCTGGCGGGAAGGTAAGCGGCGTTTTCGTGCGCTGCTCTGGTTCGCCAGAAGCGGCTTAGTCATGCTGGCCACATGACCCGGAAGCTGTATGCTGGCTCCCTTGGCCAGTAAAGTGAGATGAGCGCGCAACCCCAGAATCGTCCGCAACTGGACCTAATGGTCAAGGGTCCCTTTACCTTTAACTGGGAGCTTGTCGGGGTGTGGACTACAGTGGCCAGGTGTGTTTGCAAATGGGAATGGATTCACATTTGAACTCGAAACAGGCGGCTTGAAAGCCACCAGAACAAGCTCCGAATTGCCGACATCCACTAAAAACAAAACAGCATCCAGCTGGGATTTTTAAGACTTAATGTTTGCAGGGCGTTAATCATCTCTCTGCAAAGTGCTTGATGCAACGCCCAGCAGGTTAGTCCTACAATTCAGCTAAAAATAGACAGCGGGTTAAAGGACCTGGCCAGAGGTATAGTCATTTTGGGGGGGGAGTTTCCAATACCCTCCCCCCTGCCTCTGTCCCTTGTGAGTTGAGCTGCAAGCGTGTGAATCGAGCCGGCGAGTGTCTTTCAGCTCATTAGGGCAGCTGTGATATCATCTTTTCCGGCAGCCAAGTCAGGAAGTCTGTAGGCCTGATTTTCACAGGGACATAATCGTTGTTGGAAATAATCGGTAACGACAAGCGCCAATTACGTTTTGAAACAGATCCTCTTGAAATCCTCCAGAACTGTCTTACCCCACAGTTATTGGGGTGTTCGCACAGTCACAATAGCAATTTCCTTCCTTCACCTCACTGCCCTGTAGGGCAAGAGTCAGCTGTGAAATAATGGGTGTCTTCCGTCAGGTGTCTTCCTTAGGAGCCGAATCTCCTTCTCAGAAGCAGGAGAAATGAATAGAATAACCCTCCTTGGTCCCAGGTGGTTCTCAACAGATAACAAGACCCTCTGATGCTTGGAGTAGACAAACATGTCAATTTCTCTCAGTTTCTGGGTTTCTTCAGTCTTAATTTTAGTTTTCCACATATAGGTACAGTGGTACCTCTACTTACGAATTTAATGCTTTCCGAACTCACATTCGCAAGTCGAAAAAAATTGTAAGTCGAATCCCATAGGAATGCATTGGGAGAAAAAATTCGTAAGTCGAAGCAACCCTATCTAAAAATTCGTAAGTAGAAAAATCCTATCTAAAAAGCATCCAAGATGGCGGACGGAGCTCCATTCGTAAGTAGAAACATTCGACTTCGAGTCATTCGTAAGTAGAGGTACCACTGTATCAGTTTTGCAATGTTTTTTGTCTTCCATCTTTTAAAAAAAAATGCCTCAGTGTGCATTTCCCCTCACATAAACATTTGTCTGTGCACGTTGGCCTGCAATATGCATTTTTTTGTTACTTTCACCAATCTATGCACACTTCCTCTTGAAATGTGGTTGGACATGTGCATTGCAAAATTCGGTAAAGTCTTCATTTTGAAGGATAGTTGCATTTCAGCCCCTGTGTCGTTTCAGGGAGGGCAAATTGGTTTCACGGCAAAATGCAAACAGAGCCAGTTTCCCCCCCTTCCGCCAAGTCCTACCTGAGGTGTTCCACCCCACATTGAAAGCAGCTGCAAACCAACAATTCCGATGGATGGATCAACGAAGGAAGCCAAACCCAGCTTTGGGTCTTTCCCCACACATTCATCGAGGGCTCAGATGTGACCCACTTGCCTCATTCCAAGTTCCTCTTCATGATGGTCACAAACACATCTTCCATTTGGAGTAGTTTTCAACACTTGGTGCCAATATGTTTGTGTCGTTCCTACTCCTAGTAAATGCATAGGCTTGGGCACAGTTTACTTGGGGAATCACATAATAATAATAATAATAATAATAATAATAATAATAATAATAATTTATTTATTTATATCCCGCCCATCTGGCTGGGTTTTCCCAGCCACTCTGGGTGGCTTCCAACAGAAAAATAAAACACAGTGATCTATTAAAAATTAAAAGCCTCCCTAAACAGGGTTGCCTTCAGATGTCTTCTAAAAGTGTGGTAGTTGTTTTTCTCTTTGACATCTGATGGGAGGGCGTTCCACAGGGTGGGCGCCACTACCGAGAAGGCCCTCTGCCTACTTCCCTGCAACTTGGCTCCTCGCAACGAGGGAACCGCCAGAAGGCCCTCGGTACTGGACCTCAGTTTCCGGGCAAAACTATGGAGGTGGAGACGCTCCTTCAGGTATACTGGACCGAGGCCATTTAGGGCTTTAAAGGTCAGCACCAACACTTTGAATTGTGCTCAGAAATGTACTGGGAGCCAATGTTGCCTTGCCCCATATACAGGTGAAACTCGGAAAATTAGAATATCGTCGAAAAGTGCATTTGTTTCAGTAATGCAACTTATTATTTTTAATTTTTCTTTTAATTTTTACAAATGCTTTCTTTTGGAAATTCCACAGTAATAAAACAAATAGTTACAATAATACAAAAATAAACATCGCAATTACATTTCATTAATTATATTCCATTTATTATTGACCCGCCTAACGACAAATAATTACAATGGCAACAAATAAAGGCTTGACATATCTTGCTTTGCATGTCATGCATCTATCTCATATATTCGTTTCACCTTTTAAGTTGCATTACTGAAATAAATGCACTTTTTGACAATATTCTAATTTTCCGAGTTTCACCTGTATGCCCAACCAACAGCTCCGGTTTGAGGTACTGGCACATAATCCCTGTTCTGCATTTGTAAGGACTCAATCTTTTCGTGGGGAATCACTTAACACTTTGGAACTCCCTGCCTGTTGACATCACTATACTTTTCCCTTCAGGAAATGGCAGAGTTACAATGGTTTCCCTCGTTTGCCTAGTAACGCCCAAAATTGGGTGTGGGGTTGACATTTGCAAGGGAGCCTTTTCTGGAAGTTTTCTTACTCTCCTCCAAACTCTGCTCTGATAGATAAATAAGATATTGTGTTATACAGTGGTGCCTCGCAAGACGAATGTAATTCGTTCCACGAGTCACTTCGTTTTGCGAAATATTCGTCTTGCGAATCGCGGTTTCCCATAGGAATGCTTTGAAATTTCTTTTCTTTTTTGCCCATAGGAACGCATTAATTTAATTCCAATGCATTCCTATGGGAAACTGTGATTCGCAAGACGAATTTTTCGCTAAACGAATTCGTCTTGCGAGTCACCATCAGATCGCATGACACATTCGTCTTGCGAAAAATTCGTCTTGCAGGGCATTCGTCTTGCAAGGTACCACTGTAGGAGAGACTCAGTGGAAGGGTGAGGGTGAAACATCCCTCTTTTGACCAGCTGTTTCTTATCACCAAATGCCCCTTATGCCAATTTGCCATTGTACCTCAAGTGCGTCTTTAGCCAAGCTAAAGGCTGCTTAGTTCCAGCCTTAAACTTGTGGGAAACTCAGATTATAGTGGTACCTCGGGTTACAAACACTTTGGGTTAGACTCCGCTAACCTGGAAGTAGTACCTTGGGTTAAGAACTTTACCTCAGGATGAGAACAGAAATCACACAGAGGGAGGCCCCATTAGCTAAAGTGGTACCTCAGGTTAAGAACGGTTTCAGGTTAAGAACAGACCTCCGGAACGAATTGAGTTCGTAACCAGAGGTACCACTGTATTCTCTCTTTCTTGCTGGGGAAGAGTCAACTCCTGTACCAACCCGGTCCCAAAACCCAGGAACCAAATTCCCACTATAAGTCCAACATGCTCAGGGTTTGACGTCTAACCGTTTGGGGTCAGTGTGGGGTTTTTCTTCCTTCCACCCCACCCCAAGCTTTCTCTCTCTCTCTCTCTCTCTCTGTGTGTGATTCAGCATGTGTTCGGTGCTCATTTTGTTGATTCAAGTGACATTACCTCATTCTGGGGAGGGATGTTAGTTTTAGATTCCTGCTAGTGTGGGAATTCGATTAGCTCAGATTGTCCAGGCCTGTTAAGTCTCGCCAAAGAATGTGCAATGCTTCAAAGGCCATAGAGGGGTGCATAGTGGGTTTGGGGGGGGAGGGTACCCCGTGAGTGAACCGAACTGGCCTCATCCAGTCGGAGCACTCCCAAAGGAAGCTTCAACAGCATTTATGTACTGTATGTGGCTACAGCAGCAAGAATTCTCTTTGCACAGAAATGGAAGGAGGAGAATAAATGGTTGATGAAAATCTCGGAATATGCAGAGATGGCAGAATTTAAAGCACTGATAAAAGAGGCAAATTTAGAATCTTTTAAGGAAGACTGGAAACCCTTTCTAGATATAAAAAGGCTATTTCCCATAGTGTAAGAAAACAGCAGAACATATTAAGCAGGCATCCCCAAACTTCGGCCCTCCAGATGTTTTGGACTACAATTCCCATCTTCCCCGACCATTGGTCCTGTTAGCTAGGGATCATGGGAGTTGTAGGCCAAAACATCTGGAGGGCCGCAGTTTGGAGATGCCTGGTATTAAGCAACATGTTAGAGAGGATGAAATAAGACAAGAAGGAACCTTAAAATGCAATTTGGGTTAGAAACATCAGTGTTGGGTGAGCGGGAAGTTGCTAGTTTTGTTGCATTGGAATACAGTGGTACCTTGGTTTAAGTACACAATTGGTTCCGGAAGTCTGTACTTAACCTGAAGCGTACTTAACCTGAAGTGAACTTTCCCATTGAAAGTAATGGAAAGTGGATTAATCCGTTCCAGGCGGGGCCGCGGAGTACTCAACCTAAAGCCTACATAACCCGAAGTATGAGCGTAATTGGTTCTGGAAGTCCGTACTTAACCTGAAGCGTACTTAACCTGAAGCGAACTTTCCCACTGAAAGTAATGGAAAGTGGATTAATCCGTTTCAGGCGGGTCCGCAGAGTACTTAAACTGAAAGTACTCAAACCGAAGCGAACTTAAACCGAGGTATGACTGTATACCAGGGTCCCCAAACTAAGACCCGGGGGTCGGGTGTGGCCCCAATCGCCTTCTATATCTGGCCCGCGGACGGTCCGGGAATCAGCATGTTTTTACATTAGTAGAATGTGTCCTTTTATTTTAAAATGCATCTCTGGGTTATTTGTAGGGCATAGGAATTCGTTCATACTTTTTTTCCCAAATATAGTCCGGCCCCCCACAAGGTCTGAGGGGACAGTGGACCGGCCCCCTGCTGAAAAAGTTTGCTGACCCCTGCTACCATATTTTTCCATGTATAAGACAATGCTTTTTGCTAAGAAAATGTCTTATACACGGATAATGCGGGGGGGGGGGTGTGATTGATGCCAGCAGCAAGCAGGAGATTAGCAGCAGCGATTGGGCGGGTGATTGGTCGCTGCGGCAAGGCCTGCTGCGATTAGCTGTGGCTGCGGCAAGTGGGCAGATGGGCTCTTGGTGGCGGCGAGTGTGCAGACAATTGGCGGCTGCAGCGAGGTGTGCGATTGGCAGTGGCTGTGGCAAGCGATCGGTCGTGGCGGGCAGATGGGCGAGTGATTGGTGGAAGTGACCTCCCCCACCCCCCAGAAAAGCTAAACAACTTAATTTGGGGTTAAAAAAAATAAATAGGGGTCGTCTTATACATGGGGGCATCTTATACACGGGAAAATACGGTAATTGTCGAGTAACAAGTGTAACTTTCATGTATGGAAAAAAGAATAAAATGTTATTAAATTAAAAAAAGAGCAAAAATGTCCACTGTTCAGGAGAATCCTTTAAATAGTTGGTAGTAGCAACTCTGAGCATGCACAGAGTGCTTTCCCTCATAAATCCCAACATGAACCCCATCCTGGTTTTCCTCAAAAAAAAAAAAACCCTCAATCTCTGCCTGTCCTCTTCCAACCCCTTCTCCTTATCCTCACATTTTGTCCTTGAGCAGCTTTGTTCAAAACCCTAAATTTGCCACAATGAGTCAGTTTTGACTGTGGAAAGGGATATGATCTAGATTATTTTATTTTATTTTTTTGAGTGAGGGGAGGCAATGTTCAGGCGCAGCTCTGTTCTCCAGGAGACCTTGACCCCCTCCCACCCCCTTTAACAATGCATCTTAACAATGCCGTTGCAACGCCTAGGGAACATTCCTTCCTATCTGGCAGGCCGCTGCGTCCTGCCCCCCTCCCTTAGTACCTCCAAGGAGTCTTTCTCCAAATATTTAGACAAAGCAGGGAATGATCCAGGACACAGATTTCCCCCTTCGCCCTTACCCACCCACCCAGGAAGAGAAAGGGACAAAAAGCTTTGCTCTGCTTTCAGCTGCCTCAACTGGGGAAGCCCCGTCTCTCCTGGGGAGGAAGGACAGGGACATTTCGCCCGCAAATGTAACTGCTACCACATAAAGCTCTGCATTTGCAAAGGGGGGGATCAATCTTTCAGTGCGGTCCCACCTACTGTGGGTTAAACCACAGAGCCTAGGGCTTGCTGAGCAGAAGGTCGGCGGTTCGAATCCCCGCAACAGGGTGAGCTCCCGTTGCTCAGTCCCAGCTCCTGCCAACCTAGCAGTTCGAAAGCATGTCAAAGTGCAAGTAGATAAATAGGGACCGCTACAGCGGGAAGGTAAACGGCATTTCCGTGTGCTGCTCTGGCTCGCCAGAAGCGGCTTTGTCATGCTGACCAATAGAGCGAGATGAGCGCCGCAACCCCAGAGTCGGTCACGACTGGACCTAATGGTCAGGGGTCCCTTTACCTTTACCTATCTTTTGGAAGTCCCTGCTTCTTGACATTAGGCAGTTCCCTTGGTTGCTTCGGTCGTCGGTGCCTTCCGAACACTTCTTTGCATATCTACCCAGATAACTTCATGCGTGTATTTATTTTAAAAACTGTTGATTTATCTATTTTTTGAGTATTCTGTCACATCTCCTGTTTCAAATGTCTGTTTGAATCACTAGTTTATACTGTTTTATGCAAACCACGTAAGGGTTTTTTTTTGTTTTTAAAAGCAGTATAAATCATGCTAAATAAAAGAAATTGTGCAAAAGGGGGGGGGGACACTGCGAGAACAGGATGCTGCCGGAACAGATGAGCTGTTATCCTGATCAAGCAGTCTCTTCTCATGTTCTTATTAACTGAAGCTAAGTGATGCTGGTACAACCTTGCGGGTTAAGACTGTGCCGTTTTAATGTGTCTGGGACACGGGTGGCGCTGTGGTCTAAACCCCATAGCCTCTTGGGCTTGCTGATCAGAAGGTTGGTGGTTCAAATCTGCTCAGTGGGGCGAGCTCCTGTGGCTTTGGCCCATGCATTGGAAAGGAGGCTTTCCTGTGGCAGCTATGAGACTGCAGAGCTGCTACAGTCACTCGGAGGCTTCTCATTCCATTGATTCCTCGCCCCGGTTTCTGTGTGAACCCCACACTTTTCTCTCACTTGAAGACCATGAGTGGCACGGCCCCTGTGTTAGGAAACGATTCCCACAAGGGTGGCAGCCGCCAGCAAGCAAAGCCCTAACCGTGGCGAATTTTGTTCTTTCTTTCTACAGAACAGTTTGGAGAAGAGCCCCGCAAAAGAGCTTCTCTTGAATGTCCTCTGCAAAGCGGTGAAGCCCACCTTCAACCAGAGCCGGGATGGGTGTTTGGCGAGGCTGGCCTCCAAAGACGACCCCAAGTACTTGGCTGTCCTCGAGGTCGCTGTGTTGAGTAGGTACCGTGTGCATTGTGGGGAGCCCATAGGGCAGCCTTCGCCAACCTGGCGCCCTCCAGATGTGCTGGCTGGGGCTGATGGGAGCTGTGGTCCAGAACAGTGGTTCCCAACAGGTGGTCCGGGGACCCCCAGGGGTCCGCGAGCTATGCCAGAGGGGTCCGCAAGATGCTAAAAAATATATTAAATATATTTCGTATGATAACAGTTTTTTGTTTTGGCCGCTTCCTGCATGAGCAGAGTCTAGTGCAAAACTAGAATTAGATAGAGGCAGTAGTTCTGATGTATGCCGTTAGGTGGCGCTTTACAAACACTACTGTTCTGCAAAGAGGCAGCGCGCGCACTCTACTAATGCTCACCTCCCCAAGATGCTTTGCGCGCGTCGGCTTCATTTGTGCGCTACTGCGCAGGTACCCTTTCTTCTCCATTCCCCTCCCTCCTCCCTGGCGCGCGCTGCCTCTTTGCAAAACAGTAGTGTTTGTAAACAAAGCGTTGTTTTTCGCGGAAGCTACAGTTCGCGTAGTTAAAAATGGACCGTTGGTTAAAAAGTGGTTCATCTCATTAAGAACTGAAAATTAAAACTAACTGTATACTGATGGAGTACTTTGTTGTAACTGTAAAAAACGTATAAATATAAAATATAAAAAGACTCTTAATTTGGCTCTCACTTTTTAATTTTAGAATTAGGAATTAATGGGGGTCCTTGTCACAATAGCGGCTCGATGAGGGGTCCTCGAGAAAATTTTGTTGGGAACCCCTGGTCCAGAACATCTGGAGGGCAGTGGGATGATAATGATTGCCCAGGAGTAAGAACTAGGAACTTTCATACCTGTTGCCCACCAGTCCAACCCCCTGCAGTGCAGGAAACCTTTTGCCCTACGTTGGACTCGAACCCACGACCCCAAAATGAAGAGTCTCATGTTCTAACGACTGAGCCAAGTGTGTTGCTATTCCACACAGTTTACTGCACCGCCTTAAAAAGGTAAATAAAGAGTTTCTATTCTCCTCACCCTTTGTTTCCTTCCGTTAGCAAACTCTGCGGATAAGGAGCTGTTTGACTCTTTGGCGGCGAAGATGGAAGAGCTGGAAAAGGTAAGGAGGTTGTTCAGGGAAGTCCCATTTCTTCAGTGTGTCACCTCGTCAGTCAGGCATCTTCAGATCTTTTGCTTGAAGTGTTGCTTGGCAACCGGCCGTCACCAACTGGGGTTCAAGAACAGCCCTTCAAGGTGTGTTAGGGTGAAGGATGCTTTGCTGAGTGATTCTCTGAGGGCACAGAAACCCATATCGCTTGCCCCTCACAGTATTAGTTGTGAGGTGGTGCCTTTGTGGGGGGCTTGTCCCCCAGTATCTGGGGGTGTTGAAAGCCTTCTTAAATCAGCAGTGGAGGCCAAGAGAGACAGTGTGGCCTAGTGGTTAGAGTGTCGCACTAGGAAAGTGGTCAATTGAACGCTTTTTTATTTTTATTTTTAAGGAATCCAAAGGTGATTTGGGAAATTGCAGGGCAGTTAGCTTAATGCATGTTCTGGGGAAATGAGTGGAAATCATGATTAAATTAGCAGGAACCGGTCTGGGTGAAGTAGACACGGCGGAGATTTTGCACGGGCAAGTCAGCCGTGCCTCACTCGCCTTTCAGAGTGCAAAGGAAGTAGATTAAAATAGAGGGTGATCTAGTTGATGTTGTGTCCAGTTGACATTGAGGCAGTGTGGTGTAGTGGTTAGACCTGGGAGTGTTAGACCTGGGAGTGTTAGACCTGGGAGACCCGGGTTCAAATCCCCACTCGGCTAGGAAGCTCATTGGGTGACCTTGGGCCGGTCACTGCCTCTCAGCCTAACCTACCTCACAGGGTCGTTGTGAAGATAAAATGGGGAGGGGAGGAGGTCCTTGGAGAAAAAGGTGGGAATGTGCAATAAATAAATAAAGCAAATAACAGTTGAGCCAAGATGTCGGGCATCCCCCAAGGGATAAGGAGGGAGGTTCAGGCCTCTTCGGAAACAGAGAGAAGAGCTAAGAGCATTTTAACTTGGTGCTATATTTTCAGCCTAGCTTATATTTAGAAATTGGGGGAGTTTAGGGAGAAACCCCTCCAAAGATAGGGCACATGAATTTCCCTGAATTTTGAGGGGACTGAATAGCAGAAGGGGTTGGGCGGATGAGTGGTACTCAGCTAAGTTTTACTCAAGAGTAAGCCCCGTGAAATTAATGGACCTAGCTCAGGCATGTTTGTAAATTTCAGTGGACCTACACTTGAGTAAAACTTAGTTGAATAACACCCAATGGTGTTTCTCCTCTCCACACACAATTAAAAATAAAAAAGAGCCTTATTTAATACGTTTGCATCCCAGTCTTCCTCCCAGAAGTGCAAACCCTCAACTAGAACCAGGGCCTTCTCAACACTGGCCCCGACCTGGTGGAATGCTGTCTCCTGGGGCCAGGGCCCTGCGGGACCAGACCTCTTTCCACAGGGCCTGTAAGACAGAGTTGTTCTGCCTGGCATTTGGCCTGCAGCCAACCTGATCCCCTCTCCCATTTTCCCCTTTTCCTTTTCCTTCCATATGAGGCTGCATTTTAATTTTAATGTATTTAATCTTGTTCTTAAGTTGTATTTTAATCAGTTGTTTTATATCTAGTATTAGCTGCCCTGAGCCCAGCCGTGGCTGGGGAGGGCGGGGTATAAATAAATTTATTATTATTATTATTATTATTATTATTATTATTATTATTATTAAAGCGCACCATGCAAGACTCTCCCACTCCAGTCATTTTGTCCTGACAACAACCCTGCGGGGTGGGTCAGGCCAAGAGGCAGTGCCTGGCCCCAGGTCACCAACTGAGCTTCATGGCTGAGTGTCGATTTGAACATGGGTCTCCCCAAGTCCTACCTAGTCCAATGCTCTTCTCTGCTGCAGCCATTGCAACTGCTCATACAGCAACCATAGCAGACTCCCTCCGTCAAGTTTACATTTCCTGGGCTGGGATGCCCTGGGAACAAGGCACATTCTGTCCCTTCCTGCTGGTCCAGGAAATGCAACTGGCAGGGTGGAGAGCCTTGATGGGGTGTCATTGTGTGAGCAACCACAATGGAGCTTTTTTAAAAATAAAATAAAATAAAATGTGCCGAACACAGTAACCTCCCCTCGGTCGTCTCATCTTCTGTGTCAGATGATCATAAATAATAATAAAAAGGTCTTTTAAGGGACAGGCTCCCGCTGTCTCCTGAAACTACAGTAGTAAAATTCCACTCCCTCTTGGGGGGGTAACGCTCCTGAAAATTGTATTTATTCATTGCGTTTATATGCTAACTTTCTCTGCAAGGGGCTCCAGGTGGCTCTCCGCCCTCAATTTAGGGTGGTGGTGACTCCACATAGGGTGCCAATCCAAGGGGGCACAAAATCATCATCATCATCTCTCTGATACTTCAGAAATTAGAGTAAATGAGTTACAATTAAGTAAGAAAAACGGCAGCAACCAAAACAGGACAGGGACAGAGCCAGCAAACGAGGAGAGTCCCACAAAACAAAGATAACTGATGTGCGTTTGCAGCGCTCTTCCAGAGCAGGATGCGGAAGGTGCTAAATATCGGGGATTTCCACAATTTAGGGGTTGCCACAGAGAAAATCCTCTCCCAGGCCATTATCCCCCACGCTTACAAGGGCAGGAACCACACACAGAGCCCCCCTATCCACCTTAGGAAGGTCAGTAGCCATGCAGGTGGCATTTCAGATATTGGGGGCCTAAGTCTTTTAGCGATTGAATCACCTTGAATCGGGCCGTGGTACAAAGTGGCCACCCGCGTAGGTGTTTTGAAGCAGGGCTTTTGCTGTTTCGGAACCCTGGCCAGTAATTTGGCCGCTGCGTTTTGCGCCCATTGACATTTTCGAGTAAGTCTTCAAGGGCAGACCCACGTTGCTTGCATTGCAGTAGCCCAGCCAATGCCCCTCTCCCCGTGGCGCCTCCTCTGCTCCCAGCCATTCACCCCCCCTCTTCCTTTGACAGATTGGAGTGAAGAACATCACCCACGGTGGCAGGAGCAGAGACCCCGACATGGAGGACCGCTTCAGCATGCCCCTGATCATCACCATTGTCTGCATGGCTGCCTCTCTGCTACTTGGCGCCGCCATCTACGGCTGTTGCCACCAACGCCTCTCCCACAAGAAGGACCAGGTAAACAGGCTTTTTTGCGTTTTGCACTATTAAAATGGGCCTTGCAGGAGTTGTAGGGCCAACCTTCACACCCCCAACCCTTGAATTATCTGCTCCCAGCCAGGGTCTCCCATATCCCACTTCATTTGCAGGCATCGGCAAAGCTCACCCTAACCCTCTGCATTGCAAAATGAAAAAAATTCCTTCCAGTAGCACCTTAGAGAGCAACTAAGTTTGTCATTGGTATGAGCTTTCGTGTGCATGCACACTTCTTCAGATACCAATGACAAACTTAGTTGGTCTCTAAGGTGCTACTGGAAGGAATTTTAAAATTTTGTTTCGACTGCGGCAGACCAACACGGCTACCTACCTGTAACGAGAACCTCTGCATTGCAGAGTGCCAGTTTTGGGTGTCGGTAGCCTATCTGCCACAATTCGCAATGCGTCAGTGAAACAAAACAGCCTAGGCCCTGTGAGCACAGCAGCTCTTCCCAGTAGGTGTTGCCCCAATGGACAAGGTCTCTGCCTTTCCAGAGTCATCTCCTCCCCTGGGTCTTTCCCAAGCAATCTAAGACTCGTCGCTTTGTCTCTGCTCTGCCCTCTTGATGCCTCTTCTGGTCCTGGGAGACCAGGGAGGAGGGGAGCTGGTTGTAGCAGGAGGGTAGACCCTCCTGGCATCTTCACCAGCCTGACTCATCTCTGCTTCTTCAGCTTCTAATTCTGATTCTGGACTTCTCTCTGCCACAGACTCTCCCTGCTCACTAAGCCCTGTTGCCTTGCCAGCTTCCGACACCTCCTCCTCCCAGACCTTCTTCCTCTGACCACTCAACGTTCCCACCACCACTCTGAGCCTTCCTCCCTTGGGGGTTCCCCAGTTGCTGCATCCAGCAGGGGTTTGGACTAGGTGACCCCTGCGTCCCTTTCAACTCTATGGTAAACTCTATTGGATGCGGGTGGCACTGTGGTCCAAACCACTGAGCCTCTTGGGCTTGCCGAACAGAAGGTTGGCGATTCAAATCCGCACAATGGGGTGAGCACCTGTTGCTTTGTCCCAGCTCCTGCCAGCCTAGCAGTTCAAAAGCAGACCGGTGCAAGTAGATAAATAGGTACCGCTGTGGCAGGAAGGTTAACAGCATTTCCGTGTGCTCTAGCTTCCATCACAGTGTCCTGTTGTGCCAGAAGCAGTTTAGTCCTGCTGGCCACATGACCTGGAAAGCTGTCTGTGGACAAACACCGGCTCCCTCGACCTGAAAGCGAGATGAGCGCCGCAACCCCATAGTCACCTTTGACTGGACTTAACCATCCAGGGTTCCTTTACCTTTACCTTACCTCAACTCTATGGTTTCAGCTTTTTTTCAGTCCCTGTTCATATGTCTCCTACCCAACCCCAACCCCCGGTCCCCGCCTTATAGCAGCGCCTGACCGAGGAACTTCAGACAATGGAGAACGGTTACCACGACAACCCGACCCTGGAGGTGATGGAGACCTCCTCGGAGATGCAGGAGAAGAAGGTCAACCTGAACGGGGAGCTTGGAGACAGCTGGATTGTCCCTATGGATAGCCTAACGAAAGAGGATCTGGAGGACGAAGAGGACACACATTTATAATTGCTTGGGGCTTTTTTTTGTTTTTTTAAAGGAAAGAGAGAGAGAACTTTGTGCTAAGCAAAAAAAATTCAAAACACGGAAAACTCAAAACTTGCAGCCACAAGTGCCGACATGCAGAAGGAGCCTCGCGGTTATTGGGCGAGAGGATTTGTCGAGGGGCATCTGCCGTGGCCAAATCCTTTGTTTTGTTTGTTTTTGTTTTTTAAAATCCCATTAGCTTTCTAAGCAAATTCTATGTGTTGGTGTGTGTATATGTGTATATATATATATATTTTTAAAGACCGTGCCTCCTATTTAATTGTTGATTAGGGCAGGCAGGAGTGTTTGGAACTAGGGATTTGTCGCTCCCTTTCCCCTCCGGATGCTAAGGGACCATGAGAGCAGGGCTGGATGTACTGCTCATTTTAACAGGAGCCAAGGTTCTAGTCCTCATGGCCGCAGAGAAAAAGGTGGGAGCGCCTGTTCAGAGGACAGAGTTGGAGCTGAACTTCTGCCATTTGCGGGCAGCCTGATAAGGCATCGCTCCCTCACGGTTAACAGCCGCAGGGGGGCGCATTATGCAAAAACTCAACCAGATATGCAAAACCCGGGGTGCATTGGGCTCCAACATACAGGAGACTCTGGATATTGGCAACGGCACAGCGTTAAAAGCATTCTCCCGATCTTCGTAGGTCAGGATCAGGCCATTAACTAGCCCCTTCCAGTACGTAAGCATTTTGCAACAAGACCGCTGGCGCCTGCACTGAATATGTGCCAGGAAGATTCCGTTGTTGTTGTTTTTGCATTCTTCCTGTAGAATGCAAATTTGGGGCTGGGGTTTGTGCAAGAATGAAGCACCGCAAAACCCAAATGAGCTATGACTGGGAGCATTAGCCCAGTGGCACAATTTCAGGAAAGAGATTTGTATGCAGGAACATAGGAGCTGCCTTATACTTGACTAGAAGACACTGAGCTCATCTAGCTCAGTACTGTTCTACACTGGCCGGCAGTGATTCTCCAGGGTTTCAGGCCAGTTTTACCTGGAGATGCTGGGGATCATTGAGCCTGGGACATTCTGCATGCAGAGCAGATGTTCTACCGCTTAAGCTATGGGCCGTCGCCTTGTACGTGGGAGCAAGGCAAGGCCCGCAGCAATGTTGATAGGCCCACTTTGAAAACTATTCCAAGGCTAAATATCAAAAAGAAATAAGAGGGGGGGATATAATATGCATTGAGCTAAAGGGATCCGCATCAATCTGCACCCCACCCCTTTTCCAAGAGCATCTCATGTTTTTCTTCTTAATAGTAGCTATAGCAATATTTAGTCAATGGAGGTTGAAATAGTCACCCATTCCTTTCATTGAAAGACAAGGACGGTGGCGATGGGGTTTGTGCCTTTGACATGCATGGTTTGATCCATAAACTCATTTAATGGTGCAATTTAGGGCGTAAAGCTACTGAGTGATCGAACTTGCATGTGCTGCATAATAGGGGATCTTAGCTGTGGGGTCTGAAACAGTGGAACATTTGCAAAGGGAAGCTTGTTTCTCTGTGGAAAGGGAATTGGACGATGCCCCAAAGCCTCGTTGGGCTCTTTCAGGCTCCCAAATTTGCCCTTTTTTAGAAAATCCCACATTGTTCTTGCCATGCTGCAAGCACGACCTTTTCAAAGCAGCTATTTATTTAATTTAGTTATTGGATTTCACAATTATCGAAAGAGATGCTCTTAAGGGCTTTACACAAATCGCCGTGGGCACAAGGAACCAGTTCTGAACCCATTGCAAATTGCTTCTTCGTCTCCTTGCACATTTGATCCAGGAAAGTTGTCGAGAACATCTCACCATGCTTTTCGAGATAAGTTATAGGAACGGAAGCAGCTAAAAAAAACGAGACCCCTCCTAGTCCTATTCAGTAGACAAAGATTAAGGATGAGATAAAACATGCCTTAAGTCCCATTAATAAAAGACAATGTGATGGCTTTTGATGAATCTGCCCCTTTGTCTTCCCTCAGCTGGGAGACCTCTGAGGAGAGACAATGCAATGATAGGTGGATTCTTCGATATTTCCTTCCTTAAAAGCAGATTTATGACAGCTGTTTGGATTGTATCTTAGGTCAAATATAACTTTGGAACCCGCCGTCAAAAACCGGTAGGTTCCTAATCCATTTGAACAGGAACTTCCAACTCCCAAACATTGGCAAAGCCATTCTCTGGGCAGGAGATGTAAATTTAGAGGCTGTAAATTTAAAGTCTCTTACTGGCCCGGCTTGAGTTCGGTGCAGGAAGAAGGAAGCGTTCAAATGTCAGATTGCTCAGTCCTTGCATCTTCCTGTATCAGCCCAAGGAGATTCCAGCAACTCCTGTTAAATACCTTGCCTTTGCAGAAAAGATCAACCTAACATTTCCCTATCTTCATCAATAAATACTAGAGTGACTGTGTGTGGCTGTGCCACACTGATTTTTTTTATTTTTTTATTAAAAAAGAAACTATTTCTGTCATTCTGCTATAGCCATAAGAAAATTAATGTTGTAGGCTCACACCAAGGTTTCTTCTTAGGAGTTTGGCAACTGGAAGCCTTGAGGGGCCAAATACGGCAAAATATCCCCTGATCCCAAACTGTACCTCCATCACTTGCCCACCCTTCCTGTTCCAAGCGAAGGGCCCCAGAGAGCGTGGCTGCTGTGGATGGAGAGGAATCTGTTCTCTTCTGCCAGGTGTGCCAAGAGGTAGTGACGGCATGGGGGAGATCAGAGAGTATTTGTGCGCAGCTCAGGACTTTCAAGTGTGTACCAGCTCTGGGCTGGGGCAATGACATCAGTAGCCCGCTTACTTCACCCTCCAGTGAAAGCATCGTTTCCTCAACAAAGCAGCCAAAGCTAATGTGGCTCTCCAGGTGTTGCTGGACTACAACTCCCATCATCCCTGACCATTGCCCTTGCAGGCTGGGGTTGATGGAATCTGGAGTCCAGCAGAATTTATCTCCTAGCTGTTGCTGGCACCCGACTGTCTCAAGAGACAATGGAGTGCGCCTCCGGGGGTGAAATCAAACCGCTGTGTTAGAAGCACAAAAATGACCTCTCTGGGATGCATACCTGGGCAGTGTGCATAGAGGTCATGGGCTACACAGCCTCAGCCTAGCTGATGTGGTCCAAAGGTCATAGAAACGTAGAATTGCAGAGGGTTTTGGGGGGGGGCGGAACCAAGGGTCATCTAGTCCACCCCCCTGGGCAATAAAAGGTGCAGCAATAAAACAGCTAGCACATTTGCAAAGCTGAGCAGGATTCGATATAGTTTCACATTGGATGTGTTGAGATTCCTGTATCGCACAGGGTTGCACTCTTTTGATTTTATGAGCCTCCATCCTTGCAGGAGAGCCTCTCTATTGTATTATGTGCCTTGGGAGCAGCTGTGGTGCACACTAAGGGCAAAGGGCTCCACCCAAGGACAAAGGGCACTTTGCTATTGTCACCATGGAAACGGAGGGCGTTAGAGAGTCCTTTGCCTATTTGTCAGATCCTGCAGAGTAAGTCAAGAGATCAGGGGTTGGCTTACAACCCTTCTTTTTAATATAATGTAGAGCAGGCCTATTCAAACAACCAAAAAAAATTGCACCGCTTTCTGATATTGGGTCAGGGGGACAAAAGACGAAAGTCTTGCAAATAGATTTCGCCCCAGTTACTAGTCTGTGGAGATATAAGACAATCTGAAGGGGGCGGGGGGCAGGAGAACAGACTTTCCTGTCACTTCCCCCATTTTTCTTCCTCTACAGCTAGACAATTCAGTCCAAAAAAAAGGTTGATCCGGTTATTTGGTTACGTTAGTCGCTCTGCTCCAGCTATTTTTCAGGTGTGCTGTTACTCGAAAGGGATGGGAGGGTGTTTTAATGTGCTGCAAAGGAGACGAGAGATTGCAAAAATAAGTCACACACCCCAACCCCTTGCCGGTTCATGCAAATGAAAGATGTGAGCTTCTGGTTAAGACAAGGACCCAAAAGCGACCGCAAAGTTTAAATTTTGAGAATCCTAACAGGAAATACTAATTGCCCCCCTTCAACATGGCACTACGAAGGTACTAGCAACTTGGGAACACTGCTAGCTCCTCCAATTGCCCAGTTTGTTTGTTTTTATTGCTGCTACTACAATTTACTATTTTTGGTTAAATCGTACTTTCTCGTGTAGGAGAGGCTCCAGGATTCTTATGTCATTATGATTTAAAACCACATAGTGAAGCAGGTTGAGGGGAGAGAGAAGGCAGAGCCGCCCCCAGTTTTGACACAGAGTCTCCCACATCCAGAGCCAATGTGTTTTCCACTGTACCCTGTGGGTCCTCGATGCGCCTTTCCGTCTGCGAATGGACCGCAATGTGCGCCCAGCCCCTTTCGATTGTGATATGTGTCTGAATGCTACTTTTTATGCACTGTGCAGCTTCCTCAGCGCACACTTAACTGCGCTGAAACAGGAGTCTGATATACACTGGAATTTTAACAGAGGAACTGGATTGTAAAGATTATCGTTGCATTTTCCTACAAAGTATATTTTGAAGACACCACTTATTTCTGTCAATAAAAGTTTCTTTTGTGAAGGGTTGGTGGCCCATCTTTTTTTTTCCATGGTCTCACGAGTTGGCGGTGGTTGGGAAATCTGACTGCTTTCTCATGTTGCAAAATCTCTTTTCCAGTTTCTAAACTTGCCCAATTAAGCCGGTTTATATCTGGATCTCAAAACCGGGAAGTGGAAATGGAAGTCTGGAAATGAAAGATTGCTTTTTATAAGGGGGTGGGGGGACAAGAATGTACATGTGGGCAAGGATGTGTGGTTACAAAAAGGGGCCTAATATGCAAAGATAAAATTTATACCCCATCACTGCACCTACTTTTGCTTCCCTCTCCCCATCACTGGCCAGTGGCCCCTAGCACATGATCTAGAAGTCAATGTGGCCCTCAGCCTGAGAAAGGTTCTCATCCAGTCATTTCAGTGGATCCTTTTAACACTGGACAGCAGTCGCTGCAAGAGGAGAGCCAACTGGAAGGATATGGTTTCTATTTGTTTACATTTACATATGAAATCAAGGTCCATGTTTAAAATCTCGCTAGGTAACTAACCAGCAAAACCAAAATTTCTATCGTAGTGCTGCAAGAAGTGATTCCTGTGACAAGACGGACATTGATTTTGTTGTCGTTTTTATTAAGAAAAAAAATGAACAAAATACATTCTCTCTCCGTATATACATTACATACAGCATAATTCTACATTGGTAAATGCTCTCATATCATTCCAAAGCAATCCTTAATACTTCAACCTGGGGTCACAACCATTTTCCTTATGCCAAGATAGGAGGAGGGAGGACGGGGGGAGAACATGAAGGTGAAATTTATACTGCAGGCTTGAGAAAAGGGGGAGGAAGTACCAGAAAACAGCTAACAGCAGTGAGCACAGTGTGGAAGGATATATGACACAACGGATCTCGCCTCCAAAAATCCCACCCTCCCCTGAAGACGTCACTGTAGAAGGAAGGATTTAACTCTCTGCTCACTCGGCGGAAGATTTCGAGTCATGCAAAACGTCCCGTGTTAAGTGCAGTCCAGGCATCTCCTGGGGTGGAAGGCAGAATCATAGAATTGTAGAGCTGGAAGGTACCCAAGGGTCATCTAGTCCATGGGTAAGCAAACTAAGGCCTGGGGGCTGGATCCGGCCCAATCGCATTCTCAAGCCGGCCCGCGGATGGTCCGGGAATCAGCGTGTTTTTACATGAGTAGAATGTGTCCTTTTATTTAAAATGCACCTCTGGGTTATTTGTGGGGCCTGTCTGGTGTTTTCACATGAGTAGAATGTGTCCTTTTATTTAAAATACATCTCTGGGTTATTTGTGGGGCATAGGAATTCATTCTTTTTTTTTTCCCAAAATATAGTCCGGCCCCCCACAAGGTCTGAGGACTGGCCCCCTGCTGAAAGTTTGCTGACCCCTGATCTAGTCCAACCCCCCACAATGCAGGCAGAATCAGTAGTCCAGAGCCCTAGCCACAGGCGTCGCCAAACCTCTGCCTCTGATCCCTGCTGGCGACTAGATTACAGGGAGCTAGATTATGGGGAACAGGGTAGGAAGTGGGTAGGCCTGACTCCACTGAGGCACAGACTCATAAACCCTCGTCTGCCTCCGTCAATTACACTGAAAATGAATCAGAGTTGTCCACTCCCATGAGGCTTCTCCAAGAGAACCTCCTAGAAGATTGGCATTTCCCAAGCCGGTGAATCCAGATGTTTTGGGCTACAGCTGCCATCAGCCCCAGACAGCATACCTGCAGCTGCAGTCCAAAAAAATGGTATCACCAGCTGTTTGTGGGGCTGTGGTTGATTTCAATCCAGATGGGCACATGTGAGAGAGCAGTGCTTAGGGTTTTTTGTGTGCCCCTGGAACCATGTCTTGGGGCCACCTTGCCTCTGATCCCAAAGTGTTCCCCAATTCAGGTTTTTTTTCTTTTCAATATCCGTTTTCTTCCACATGCATCCATACCAGAATTGGGAGTCTCTAAAGCCAGGTGTAAGCCATCTTCAGGCTCACAGGAACCGTGGTTTTCACAAGGAACCTCAGGAGCTAAGTGCAAAACACTGTGAAACGCTTAGAACAGGCACCCCCAAACTTCGGCCCTCCAGATGTTTTGGACTACAATTCCCATCATCGCCGACCACTGGTTCTGTTAGCTAGGGATCATGGGAGTTGTGGGCCAAAACATCTGGAGGGCTGCAGTTTGAGGATGCCTGACTTTGAATGAAGGAACAAGGTACTGCTAAACACCTGCGCAGACCACAAAAAACCTTTTGGTCTCAGAACTGACTCCAGTCCTTTGGGGCAGAAATCCAGTCCTGGTTTTCCCACAACTGTTCTTAAGGGTGCCGTGTCCTGCATGTGGTTGGCCACTGTGCAAAACAATGTGTTGACGTGGACAGCCAGCGGGGCTCTTCCTATCTTCTTAGCAGCCTGATTTGGAGACGGGAGCCTTCTTGTCACTGCTGTCAGAAACCCTTTCCCCCTCTGCTGAAAAATCACCCAGAGCCAGCAGATCCCCACCCTAGCTCTAAAATGCATCAAGCAGGATCCCAGCAGGATCCCTTTCCCAAAAGTGCACAAGCTGCCTTACCCCAGCTTTGGAGGACATTTTAATAATCATAATTAACAATAATTTTATTATTTACACCCCTACACCTCCCTTATTGTCATGCCCTCAGATAACAGACCATAAAAGCGAAACAAGCAAATCTGCTGATGGACAAGTTCTCCCAAGGTACGCCCTACAAGGAGAAGCCTAGATAACTTCATGCCACTTCCTTCATAATGGCAGTTTCCTCCAAAGAATATTAAGGATTTTAGTTGGGGTAGTGTTTAGAATTGGAAATAACTGCCTCCCTACCCACCGCTTGGGAGCTTTTAACGTTTTCTCTAAGGAGAGGGGAGGGTCGGTAAAGGAGTTGAACTAGTACAGACCCAGCCAACGTGCAACGCACGCCTAAGAAAGCAACACCGATTTCAAGCTGACAGTGAGACAAGTTCCTGACACAAGCATCCAGACCAGTGTCTGCATGTGGGGTTCAATGAAGCAGCAGCACCTTAACAAGCCGGGAGCTGTAGTGTTTTCATGACGACGGAGCAATGTGCACAAAAGGAATCCTAATCGTTTGAGACCTGTAGGGGTTTTACTGTTCACTATTCCCAAGGGGGAAATCTGTGGAGGCCAAAATATATTTCCCCCAACCCAAAAGAAACCTTTAAGAGCCACGTTTATGATATTGCAAATACCAGAGAGCAGGTTAATACAGATTTTATATTCCTCTTCCCTCCCCATTACATAACCTCAACTACTTAATTTATGGAACGAAAGCCTGATATTGATGTGCTGTTTGGTTCCCTACACTTTACAAACCTGATGTGGTTGGAAAGTGCTCATGAGGAACGATTGAGGGAGCTTGATATAGATGGAAGAGAAGACTGAGGTGCTAGCCATCTTCTAGTTAACAAAACGAATTTCAACAGGGACAAATGTAAGGTTCTGCACTTCGGCAGGAAGAACCAGATGCTGAAATATTAGATGGGGGACGTCTGGCTTACTAGCAGAACATGTGAAAAGGATCTAGGGGTCTTGGTGGACCACCATCTTAATATTGAGTCAACAATGTGATGCAGCAGCAAAAAAAGCTAATGCTATTTTAGGCTGCAACAACAGAAGTCTAGTGTCCAGATTAAGGGAAGTAATAGTACCACTCTATTCTGCCTTGGTCAGACCACACCTGAAATACTGGGTCCAATTCTGGGCACCACAATTTAAGAAGGATGTTGACAAGCTGGAACGTGTGCAGAGGAGGACAACCAAAATGATCAAGGGTCTGGAAACCAAGCCTTATGAAAAGCGGTTGAAGGAGCTGGGTATGTTTCGCCTGGAAAAGAGGAGAGTGAGAGGATATATGAGAGCCATCTTCAAATATCTGAAGGGCTGTCACATGGAACAGGGAGAAAGCTTGTTTTCCACTGCTCTGGAAGTTGGGACTTGAGGCAAGTTACAAGAAAGGAGATTCTGACAGTAAGAGCTGTTTGACAGTGGAATGGACTCCCTCGGGAGGTTGTGGACTCTCCTTCCTTGGACGTTTTTAAGCAGAGCTTGGGTGGGCCATCTGTCATGGATGCTTGAGCTGAGATTCCTGCAGTGTGGAGGGTTGGACTAGATGACCCTTGGGGTCCCCCAACTCTACAAATTCTATGAAATATCTAAAAGTGTGTCAGGTGGAACACTTGTTTTCTGCAGCTCCAGAGTTTAGGACTTGAACAAGTGGATTCAAATTACAAGGAAGGAGTTTCCAACTAAACATTAGGAAAACTTTCTGATGGAAAGAGCTGTTCAACAGTGGAATGGACTCCCTCAGAAGGTGGTGGACTCTCCTTCATTGCAGGTTCCTAAACAGGTTCTTTAGTTGGACTAGATGGCCCTTGGGGTCCTTTCCAACTCTACAACTTCCCCAAGACCTGAAAATGTTGAACATATGCAGGCTGAAGGGGGAAACAAATGCAAAAATTCAAAAAACTATGTTGTGTGTGTGTTGCAAATAACTAAGTTGGGGAAGTGCATTCTTTGTGAAGGCAACCATAATTTGAAAGTTATAGAGGCCTAGGAAGTTGCTGGATAAAAGCACCGAGAAAAAGTTAAAGATCAACTCCCTTGTGTTTTCCCCAGCCCCCTCCCTCCCCACATTTCCCCTGTGCAAAAGGGCTGCGTGGTGCAGGACAGGGAATTAACATGCCAGCTTAACCTTATGCAGCTTCCATTTCAAAGGCTTCTGTGTATGAGGTTTTCATCTCTGCCCTGTTCACCAAGATGGCCCTCCCATCATGAGAACTGTTGCTGAAACAGGTGTGGGGGGGGTTGTGATCTGGGTTTTACCTTCATCCTCCCAAGCAATCACATTGCTTATTCTTAAAGCATTTGCTTGCCATGAACCCAGTCTACTTAAACTGCATGTATTTGGGGATCACATTCTTACTTTGGGGGGGGGGAGGGCAAATATCCTGCAACCTAGAAACACACATCTTGGTATTGAAGTTTTGGTGTAAAACCTGGGGGAGGTAGAAGCAGTATTAGAAACTCAGATTTGCAAGCTCTTCCCCAAATGGCCCCTTAAACTTATGTTACGGGCGCCACAACCAAATATCTAGTCTTTTTTTTTTCTTTTGCATGAATCAGCCGGCACATCTTTTGGTGCTCCGCAAGCCAGCTGATTTGTGGGGCAGTTCAGTACCAAAGAGGTGTATCTTTTGGTGCTGCACTGCCCCGCAAGCCAGCTGACTGACGTGGCATCGCAGCAGCGCCATCCAACTAGAGAGAGTTGTCAGTAGCCAAGCCTGGCAACAAGACACCTCCACTTGCTCGCAAAAGGTCACTTGCCAGTCTCAAAATGTGACTGGCTGCTGGGGAATTTCGAGCACTAACTTATTCTTAAAGCATGTGCGTGCCTTTAACCCAGTCTACTTAAACTGCATGTATTTTGGGGATCGCATTCTTACTGATGGGGCGAGCACCCCAAAACCTAGCAACACGCACTTAATACACACCTTGGTACTGAAGTTTTAGTGCAAAGGCCTGGGGGGGGTGGAAGGGAAGGAATAAGCTGCTTTCAAATTCATGTGCTTATGTTATCAAAAGCGTGTCTAAAGACAGGCAAACCTGCATGAGCATCTAAAGGGGAGGTAAATGTACAATCCAACATCTGCGCAGCCCCCTTCAACTCACCCAGCACTATGACTACAGGATATCCCTGAGCTATGTTGTCTGCACAGCCTGCTGGGGAGAGAGTGTTGGCATGGGATTCTTGCCCCATGCCTGCCCCCAACTTTTCAGGCCAGAGCTAAGGCGTTAACTCAGGCATTTCCTGTGCAAACAGGTCACTGAGCGGATGAACAAGGTGGAGGGGTTTAAAAGCAACCAGCCTGTATCAATATTGGTGAAAACAGCAAACTTTTTTTTTTTTTGCTACAACCTGTGGTTTGAAACACGAACTACACCAGCTTCTCCTTGGCAAAGAGGCAAATTAAGCAGAGCTTAGGATGGACCTGTGCAAGTTGCAGGGAGGTGGGGCATAGAAGACAGAAGCTCTGTAACCAGAGGGTAGCCAGCGTTTTGGACTACAATTCCAATCAACCCCAAGTTGGCGAAGCCAACGCTTAGCAAGGATGGTGGGAGATGTTGCCCCGAACATCTGGAAGGTCACCTGCCCCGAGCTCTGCCCAACGCCTACTTACAAGATTCTGTTTGAAAAACAGGATGGATACAAAGCTCACGAAATGCAGGTATGGCCAGTGTTCTTCACTTTTGAGGTTTCTGGATGGTGCGTGGTTAAGGTGGGATCAGACTGCATTAAAAACAAAAGGCAATCAAAACCCTAGAAGCCAGGCAACTGTGGTAGCACCAACCAAGGGATGGAACTACTCATCATACATGAACTGAATGCAAAAACTGCAGCGGCTGCTTCTTGTTTAAAAACAAGGGGGAAGGAAGCTACTTCGGAAGGGGAGCAAATTGCTCCAACTTTCCCCCCTGCCCTCTGCTGAAATCTGCCCCAAATCCCACTTCCCTCCACCAACATGTACCTGGAAGGAGGTATGTGTGTGTATTTCTAGCACAAAAGCTTGGGGGGGGGTGTTTTCAAGCGCCACCCACTTTCCCACTCACATCTTCTTCCTAGCAGAAGTGGGGCTGTTGTCATTTTGTCACGAGTTCGCGTTTCAAGAGTAGTTCCCTCCCGGAACTGTATTTATGTTCCTATTTGTTTTTTCTTCGCAAGATCTAAAAGTTGCCCGCTAGAGGGGGCTAAGCTTCCTTCTCAGATTTCGCTTTTCCTTCGACAAGGACACGGCTGCAGTTTATGAGATCAAAGCCCACAGAGAGAGATGCACACATGGACACACGGACCCCTTGC
This sequence comes from Zootoca vivipara, assembly GCF_965207765.1. Taxonomy (NCBI): domain Eukaryota; kingdom Metazoa; phylum Chordata; class Lepidosauria; order Squamata; family Lacertidae; genus Zootoca; species Zootoca vivipara. The sequence goes on along the minus strand of NC_142592.1, from coordinate 64,740,946 downwards.
GTACACCAGAGCCCACTGCCGGTATTCACGGACGCCGAGAAGTAACGCTCAACTCAGCCAGACAAACGTTGGGACAAAATTACAATGAGGTCCCAAATAAAACCCAAACGACCCCCCCCCTCCAAGACTTCATTTTGCACACAGACACAACAGGTGGCGGGAGGGGAGGGGTACTGGTAAGTATACATAACTCAGATGACATGTGATTTGCTTTCTTCTCATCAGCGTTCATTCACTTTTTTAAAAAAGCCAAGGTCAGAAAATATATCTATGTATGTATTTCCATCAGAAGTATGTCAGTTGCCTTTTATTAGCCCATTTGGTATTTATCCGTGAAGCCACCTCCCCTCCCTGCTCTGAAACCACGTTTCTCTTATTATAGTGCAGTCCGCCAGTCGCTCAGTCAATCAAGGCAGGCGCGCGCGCACACACACACACAAATTAAAAATACTGAAAAGCCAAAAAAAAAAGTCCTTCTCCCAGCCCCCGCCCTGCCGCCCTCCCCTCCTCCTTCCGCGTGTCCAGCCAGTGCCCCTGTCACAGAGTGATGAGGTCTACCAGGTTGCCCTTGGGCGGCGTCATGTTGTCGGGAAAGAAGTTCACTAAGGTATCAAAGAGCTGAGTCCGTTGGGCGTAGATGTGGTCAACGTCAGAAAACCCTGGAGACGAGGAAGAAAAGAATCGTTGAAAACATGGCCCTGTCTCTCTCTCTCTCTCTCTCTCTCTCTCTCTCTCTCTCTCTCTCTCTCTCTCTCTCTCTCTCTCTCTCTCTGTGTGTGTGTGTGTGTGTGTGTGTGTGTGTATTCTGGATGTTTATCGGCCCAGTATACCTGAAGGAGTGTCTCCACCCCCATCGTTCTGCCCAGACACTGAGGTCCAGAGCCGAGGGCCTTCTGGCAGTTCCCTCACTGCGAGAAGCCAAGTTGCAGGAAACCGGGCAGAGGGCCTTCTTGGTAGTGGCACCCACCCTGTGGAACGCCCTCCCACCATATGTCAAAGAGAAAAACAAGTACCAGACTTTTAGAAGACATCTGAAGGCAGCCCTGTTTAGGGAAGCTTTTAATGTTTAACAGACCACTGTATTTTAATATTTTGTTGGAAGCCGCCCAGAGTGGCTGGAGATACCCAGCCAGATGGGCGGGGTATAAATAATAAATTATTATTATTATTATTATTATTATTATTATTATTATTATTATTATTATTACTATTATCTCCCGCGCTCCTGGAGGACCAAAGGTGGGAGGGCTGCCCACCTGCCAATCACATGACATTAGGTGATGCTCTGCTTTGAAATCCCAACTGCTGGGACTGCAAAGCGCCTTCAAACAGCTCTTGCTAAACATCCTTGCATTCAAACACTTCCTATCACCCATCAGCTGACAGAGAGAGAGCATGCCTTACACAAACAACCTCTGTGCTTCTCCTTTAAACCATTAGTGGGCACGACACCCTGAAAATGACCGCGGGGGGGGGGCAAATGGGCAGGCTTGGAGGGCCATGTTTGCTCGGAGGTTCCCCACCCTGGGTCCCCAGTGACTGGCAGTGGCTCTCCAGGGTTTCAGGCAAGGGCTAATCCCAGCCTCACCCGAAATCTTCTGCGTATAAGGTTTTCGGCCCTTCCTCAGCCATGCAGCCCACTGGTTGTCTTGGGACACTTGCACTTGCTCTAGCCTACTCCCCCCCCCCCCCGGATGGAAAATACATCCCCATTCAAACGATGGGACAATCGCTACAACCGGAGCCTAAATTAGCCCTGCTATCTCAGATTAAGAGCCCAATAAGACTTCATCCTGGATTGATTAACTGCAGCTAGGTCAGCGGTTGCAAAAAAAAACGGGAAAACTTTAAACACATATCTTTCTGAAGCTTGGATTTCACAAGTATGGGACAAGATCCTTATGGACAGATTAACCATTTAATGAAAGTAACATTGATTTGGGGAGAGGGGGGAAGAGACTCACACCTTTTATACAACAAGGGATCATTTTATTGACTTTGTTAACACAATCAAACATGGTTTTCACCCTACATCAACTCATGGAACCTTATGGAGAGACACTTTCATTTGACTGCCTTTCTTGGAACATCGAAAACTGCAACCATCAAGTGCTATTTCTGTCTCTTTTCCGTACAACTACAGTGGTGCCTCGCTTAACGAATGCCCTGCTTAACGAAATTTCCGCTTAACGAAAGGATTTTTCGAGTGGAGCTTGCCTCGCTAGACGAATGCGTTTTACGAAAAATTCGTCTAGCGAATCGCGGTTTCCCATAGGAATGCATTGAAATTCAATTAATGCGTTCCTATGGGCAAAAAAAAAATTCAAAAAAAATCCAATGCATTCCTATGGGATTCGCTAGACGAATTTTTCGCTATAAGAAAAGACCCATGGAACGAATTAATTTCGTCTAGAGAGGCACCACTGTACTAAGCTCTGTTTCCCCTGCATGAGTATGTTTTGCTACTTGAAATCAAAAATTCTTTTAAAAAAAAGAGAAGATCCAGCCTCATATATGCAACTTGGGCTCCTCGGAGCCAAAGAAGGGTGAATGCCTTAAGGGTTTTTTTAAGATATATGGCTATTTTTTTCTTGGATACAATCTGAAGGAATTATATTATGGCTTGTTAGGCAGATATCCTGTACAGTCCAACAAATTATGGGCTTTATACACAATCATAACTTTTTTAAAAAAATCTGCTGAGTTACCAAAAGGCTGCATAGTTTGTAGCCAGAGGGATGAGGACCAGAACTATGCAACCAGGCTAAACAAAAGCTTGCAAGCAGTTGGGTCCAAATAAATAGGAGCCTTCTTCAAAAGTTTGTCTAAAGAGGACTAAACTTCCACTTTAAACCCACCCCACCCCCCGGCCATCCAAAAATAGAGGGGGAGGGGAGGGGAATATTAATTAAGATGGAACGGCTGGATGACAGGCCAACAATGTGCCATTGCACATTGTGTACATCGCACAAAGGACCAAATGCTGTAAACAAACCTATCCTTGGACTCTGTGAGATGCCCTTGAAATGTTAAACCAGGCTTCCCGGATCTTGATTATTGTTTTTTTGGACTGCAAAACGGTTTGCCATGTTGGCCGGGGCTAAAGGGGAACCTGCAGCCTTAAATATCCAGAGAAGAGGCCTGGATGGGGAAGGCTGAGTTGCAGCAGAATGTAAGAGCTACATCTTGCCGGTTCAGCCCACAAATGCTTCAGTGGAACGCAATTGCCCTGCAGCCGCATGAGCAAGGCCAAATTTAACCCGGCCAGAACCAGAGGGGAGAGCTTTGTGCTCCACCTAAGCAGTTTGCAGGCTTTCGTAACACAACAGGCATCAGCACAGTGGGGTGAATCTTTGGGAAAGCGGTTCCCATGGCACTTTAAACAGAGCCTGATGGAATGAGGACCCCAACAGGGATCGAGCTTCGAAGGCTGACTCTAGTCTTCACATTCCGTTTCAAGGTTCGATGCCAACAAGCAGGGCCGGATTTAGGTTTGATGAGGCCCTAAGCTACTGAAGGTAATGGGGCCCTTTATATATCCAGCTGTCCTTGGCCAACAACAAATAGTCACTGTTTTTTCTGTTGAATATATGCTATAAGGTAATTTATGGACATCATAAGTATCTAAAGCCGTTTGCACGTAACAAAATAGGAGGCTACACAACACAAAACACTGTTGCTGTATGTAGATTTTATGTTATTTATTTTTTATCTTTTATTTTGGAAAGGTACATCCAGGTTTTTTTCCTTTAATTTTTTTTGGGGAGGCCCAAGAAACTGGGGCTCTAAGCTATAGCTTGTTTAGCTTATATGTAAATCCGGCACTGCCAACAAGCCTTCAATTCTTGCAGATTAGCAATTCATGGGAGGGGAGGAAGATGCGGTTTGCACAGTCCAAACTCTGCTTTTACAGCAAGGGTCTCACCTCTCTCTCCCCCCAGCAAGAGGCCCAACTATCACTCAAGTTGCTATTATAAAAAGCGGTCACTTCAGGGGGTCGTGGCAGAGGGAATGCGAACAGAGGATTATTATAGTTTTGGGAGCTCAACTCTGGACTTTCTGGTTCTGGGAAGTTTGAAAACTTTGCTGTTTTCCTTGACATGCTGCCCGAGGAGAGAGACGTGCCCATGACTGGGAAGAACAGCCTGAGCTCACACACTTGAGTGACACGCTTTGCCACAGCAAGCAGAGGGTCAGTCTCTGCCCCCTCCTCCATGAGGCAAGGCTTGCTGGTGGCTGCCAGGGTGACGTGGCAGAAGTTAATTTGTTTTGACTGGCCCCTCCGCGCTTGTGTGGCTAACACCACTGTCCCATGTCTGGAGTACCGACAGCCTGAAACTGATCCACATGGCGTTTCTGGGGATTTAGGACAGAGGCTTTTGAAAAGCACCAATTCCTGCTGGTCTGAAGCATACTCACCCAGAGTGCTCAGGTCGGAGCCGGACTTGAAGAGGGCTGAAGCAAGTAACTGGAACTGGAAAGGAAAACAAACAAGATGTTATTTTATTTTATTTTTAAAAGGTTCAACATGTTCCCATGAGGGGCATAAAGGCTTCTTGATCAACAACAATGAAATCACTTTGGTTGAAGGTTGGGGTGGTTCTCCCCCCCCCCTTTTTGGTGGGGGGAATGTTTCCTGACAGATCTAATGCCGCCACATGGAGGATTTATATTCTATTGCTAAGGAATCCTGCTTTTAAAACCAGGTCTTTCCGACCGCATCAATTTATTGCGCTGTCATCTTTTGCATTTCACAAACGTGCATTCAAGAGAAAACGCTGCTCATTGCAAGCAAGCCAGACTAAAATATGAAGCCCGATTCTCGTCGGAATGGAGATATTTAGGCAGTGGCAGCATGGGGACTCTCTCAGCGATTACGACGGAAAGAAAGACCCGTGCTCTTGTCAGGCAAAAGCTGGGAGGACAGATTTATGCATCCTTAACGCAAGCCCTGAAATGGCTTGCTCTCTTGCTGAGTTTTATGCAGATGGCAGACTTCCCTGGGCTGTGGAGAAAGCCAGCTGAAATCAGCCTCCCCCAACCTGGTGCCCCCTCCCCCCAAAAAAGGTGTTGTGTTAAATACAGTAATAATTTTATAATTTATACCCCATGCATCTGAATGGGTTCCCAACAAAATATGAAAAACACAATAGAAGATCAACCATTTCCTGATACAGGGCTACCTTCAGATGTCCTTTAAAAGTCATATAGTTGTTTATCTGCTTGACATCTGATGGGAGGGCATTCCATAGGGCAGGCACCACTACTGAAAAGGCCCTCTGCCTGGTTCCGTGCAACTTGGCTTCTCGCAACGAGGGAACTGCCAGAAGGCCGGGACTTCCGGTCTAGGCGCGCTGAGATCAAAACGCTAATCTGTCCAATGCTAACCATGTCCACTGTAGGAGAAAACCCAGAAGCTCAAAGTAAACGAATCTAGGGGGGGAAAGCATCTTAAAACCCCTCTAGAAACAGCGGTAGCACGGAGGTACCGCCAGAAGGGAAAAAAGCGGCGCCAGAAGGCAGAACTTCGTCCCGGCACCAAAATTGGTGCTGGAGGAGACTCTTGAGAGTCCCATGGACTGCTAGAAGATCAAACCTATCCATTCTTAAGGAAATCAGCCCTGAGTGCTCCCTGGAAGGACAGATCGTGAAGCTGAGGCTCCAATACTTTGGCCACCTCATGAGAAGAGAAGAATCCTTGGAAAAGACCCTGATGTTGGGAAAGATTGAGGGCACTAGGAGAAGGGGACGACAGAGGACAAGATGGTTGGACAGTGTTCTCGAAGCTACGAACATGAGTTTGACCAAACTACGGGAGGCAGTGGAAGACAGGAGTGCCTGGCGTGCTATGGTCCATGGGGTCACGAAGAGTCGGACACGACTAAACGACTAAACAACAACAACCATTTAAAGGTCAGACCATTTAGGGTTTTAGAGGTCAGCACCAACACTTTGAATTGCACTCGTTAAAATCTAGACCACATGGCAGAGGGATGCTCCCTGACCAGCTGCCTTCAGATGTACATGGTACCGAGAGGGTCTGTATCAATAGCTTTGTGCGGAACGTCTGAATACCAAATGTTGTTGGCCCATATTCCGCTTGACAGCACCCAGGGGGCATTTTGTAGGACACCAAGGAAACAGGATGCTGGATTAGGAGGACCTTTGCTTCAGTCAGTCCCCACTGAATGGCCACAGCAGTTTCAAGACATCCCCAGGTGAGATCGTAGTTGCTTCCGGAAAGCTTTGCCTCTTTAAAGTCAGCAAAGGGGTTTAAATACCGTCAGGAACAGAGGATTCAAAACCATCAACCATCAGGGGCTGTAGGGGTGTCCAGGTTCTCTCCGGTAAGTAAGCTTTAGCTGTGGACTGCAGTTCTACTGGAGAGTATATCCCATGGAACTCAATGGGACCTGTTTCAGAGTTGCGTTTTAACACTCATTTAAAAACAAAACAAATTTGCCTTCTCCTTCTGGGATCTTTCATTTACACCGTATTAGACTAATCAGGTGCCTGGCCAAAAACTGTTCTGTCCAGAACACGGCGTTTGTTTCATTTGGCTGCGTGGCCTCAAGTTGCTGAACTAGTTTCCATTTATTAACGTCAGGTGCTCTCTCTCTCTCTCTCTCTCTCTCTCTCTCTTTCTGCAGTTATCGTTTGCAATTTGCAAGACAAGCTAGGCCTCCCATGAGAAATGTAAGCAAGTGTCAAGTGAGGCAAAAGCTTCTCTCTGGCCCGTTTAATACGTTCACTCAGAATTGCACCATAAAGCTTTCCCTGAAACCTGCGACCCTTCAGGCAGTGTTGTGCTGCAACTCCCAGCAGCCTCCTGTCAGCCTGGCCAATGCTTAAGAACAGCAGAAGCTGGGAGTTCGGCAACATTTGGAGTTCCCCACCCCGGCACTAAAATATATCACTCGGGGGTGGAAGTGGGAGGATCACAGGTCCAACTTCTGCCCAGGTTTTGTTTTTTAATCACCTGCATGTAGAAAACTAGTGTTGCAGGGAGAGGGCTATGCTGAACCTCTCTCTCCAGCATGTTCTTTCTCCATAAAACACTGGAACACACTAACACACCCCCACACACACACCACACACACCCCTGCAGCCTGAAATGGTACATTCCAAGGAAAGTGTCATCCCTTGATTCTGCTTGATATGAAGTGGGCCTGAGAGCTCCAACTGCCCTAGAGTGGGGTTTCCCAAACTTGGGTCCCCAGCTGTTTTTGGACTACAATTCCCGTCATCCCTGACCTATGGTCCAGCTAGCTAGCGCTGATAGGTGTTGTAGTCCAAAAACAGCTGGAGACCCAAGTTTGGGAAGCACTTCCCTACAGCATCCTCTGTGACTTCTAGATGTTTAGGACTACAACTCCCATAAACCGCTAGGCTGCCCTGGAAGTGTAGCATCAACCTACCCCATGCATCCGGTTCAGATAACAGCGTGATTCCTTCTCTTTTTACAGGAAGTTGCCTCTCCCGAAGACTACATATCCCATAGACTTTTAATGCCAAGGTTGTGGCATTTATGCTGCACTACTCAACAAGGTTGCTAGAAAAGCATGAGGCCCCAGCATGTTCCAAGAAGCTGGGACTTAAATCTTGGAGATATCACAGATCCAAGCTCCTCTTTCCTACCTGTAAAATGGGGGTTGTTGGCTCGTGGTGAGGAGGAATGCAACTGCAAATAGAAAGCTGCTCCATGAGTTATGAAGAGCCACTCGCAACAAAGGAACAAGGAAGCTCGGATGGCAAGCAGGAGAGGAAAAGGGGGGACACGCGGGGCAAACCGGCAGGAGTAACTGAACCTTCAAGTGCAGCTGACAGCAAGGATCGGGCTCTAAGGCTACGGTGCACTAGTGATTAAGAAGGCTATAGAAACCAGCAATTAAAAATATATATAGTGTGTTTTCAATGCATGTGACGCATTGCAGGTTAACAAAGAGGCCTTTCCATCGCCAGGGGCTGAAGATGGAAAAAGTAAAAAATGTAAGGGCAAGAGATCTAGCACAAGCTACTTCAAAAGGAAGCCTTGATATATCGATCCATCCAAATGCAGAGCATATTTAGCTTTTCAGGAGATGGAACTGTGACACTCATCCACCACACTAGCCAGGGGACCGGGGCTTTGGCCCTGAGCTGTTTTTGCATCTGCGGGCACAAATTCATGGAGGCAGCCAGGTCGCTGTGAGAACTCCGCAATATGAACCTTTCCATGTCAACGGGAAGAGGGAAGAAAGCAAGCCAATCCCCCCCACCCCTTACCTCTTTTGTCTCCTCTGGGTCCGAGTGGTCTACGGTCACGAACAAGTCGTTCTGCAGGTATTTCAGGGCACTTAGCGGGTCTGTCTGGGCCTTCTCTTCAAACCTGGGGAGAGACATGCAAGGCAAGGGTTGACAGTTTACAGGTTGCTGGAGGTGGCTTAAGAGATCTTTCTTTTGAAAAGCTCGGCTGCTAAAAAGAAATAGCCTATTACCTACTTAAGTGATGCAAAACTACCCTGGGGTCATTTCTGCAAGGTTGCCTGATGAAAGCATGAGCTCAGGCTCAGGCCTCCGTGCGAAACAGGGGCTCAAGTTTAAAGGTGTTTGGGAGAAGGCTAGAGCAGGGGGGATTTACCTGGATTTTGGCTTGACTGAAGCAATATGAAACCGTAGGGACAATCCAGTTCAAAACAAGGTGCCCCCCCTCCCCACCGCCCACTCCACAGTGCTTTCAAACTACCAAGGTTGCAAACAAAACTTTCATCAATGCACCCAAAAAGGATTCTTCTTTTGAGGGGAAGGAAATATAGCCAGAGGTGTCAAGTGTCAGCCTCTAAAATGGAATTATTTTTAAGGGCCATCTGTCCTTGTGGAAATTTAGCTACAGGAATGGTAAGGCAAGGCCAAGCCTCATCCTTAAGTCAGCTCAATTGGTTAGATAATACCAAGGTTGTAGGTTTGATCCCCATATGGGGCAGCTACATATTCCTGCACTGCAGGGGGTTGGACCAGATAGTCCTCAGGGTCCCTTCCAACTCTGCACAAGATACAATAGCCATCTTCAAGTATCTTAAGGCAGGCATAGGCAAACTCGGCCCTCCAGATGTTTTGGGACTACAACACCCATGATCCCTAGCTAACAGGACCGGTGGTCAGGGATGGTGGTAATTGGAGTCCCAAAACATCTGGAGGGCTGAGTTTGCTTATGCCTGTCTTAAGGGCTGGCACATGGAAGATGGAGCAAGCTTGTTTTCTCCTGCTCTGGAAGGTAGGATTCAAACCCATGGCTTCAAGTGACAAAAGAAAAGAGATTCCGACTAAGCATACGGCAAAACTTTCCGAAAGAGCGAGCAGTTCAAGAGTGGAATAGTCTCCCTCCGGAGGTTGTGGACTCTCCTTCCTTGGAGGTTTTTAAGCAGAGGTTGGATGGTCACCTGTCAGGGATGCTTTAGCTGAGATCCCTGCATTTCAGGGGGTTGGACTAGATGACCCTTGGGGTCCCTTCCAACTCTATGATGTCACAGGAAACCACTCATTGAGAAATGCTGTCTTCAGAAAGACAAAGAAACCCCAAAATGCACAAGACAAGCTCTCCATTACTTGGTAAATAATAAATTACTGAACAAAATTGTTTCATTTTATATGCAAGGAGCCCAGGAAGACAAGCATCCCCCATCCATTTTAATCTTAGCAACCCAACATGCAAGGTTGGCCTTGGTCAGGGATGGGGAACCGGCAGTCCTCTGGATGTTACTGGACTCAACTCCAACATGGCTAAAGTTCAAGGCTGATGGGAGATGGAGTCCAGAAACATCTGGGAGGGGCGCAGGCTGCTGATCCTGCGATCAAGATACTGAACAAGTTTTAATCAGGTTGCTTTGCAACAGCAATGTTTCCCTTAGAGGCGAAATAACGACAAGGCCGCAACAGGGATTACTGGGAAATGCTGTGGGGCATCGGGAGGAAGAGAGATTGCCAACCTCGATTCCTTATTTTACTGGGTAGCTTCAGGTTTGCCTTGTTGTTGTACGAAGATTACGGTATTCATTTGTGTAGCCGAAGCCACAGCAAAGAATGAAACACATATAAAGCAGAATAAAATACATTACAGGGTTAGAATAACTACAAAAACCCTGCATTCTGTCACATAAGAATTTGCTCTGCTGAGGAATTTAACTTATCCCCCACAAACCTTGATCTTTAACATGCCTCTCCAAAGGCAAAACAGGCCACTTTTTCAGAGGTGTAGGGGGGGAACTGCCCTCTAATAATAATAATTTTAAAAAGTGAATCGTGGGTGATGGGAGTTGTAGTCCAACAAGAGCTGGGGACCCAAGTTCCAGAAACACTACTTTAAAATTTAAAAGTTTCCATGTGGCGAGGGGCCACCTTGAAGTCTAACAAGCTCAGAGGAGGGGCTATACACGTCAATAATTTACAGTCTTTCCCAATTCCAAAATCCGAATGGCTCTATTGTTAACTTCTCCTTGAAAGCAGAAAGTACAAAAATGGGCCCTATCCCCTTGTTGTTGACACACTACAAGATTCTCCCCTTCCTCCCCAGGAAAGAGCAGCAGCTTCAAACGACTGTGTCCTGCTGGGTTTAATTCTACAATGGCAGCTATAGGCTCCCCACATCTGAATTCAGGCTTGCAACACAGGACATGTGTGACTAAAGATCATGGGAAAGTCTAGCTTTTCAAATGATGGGGCACAATGGTGAGAAAGAGAAAGGATTTGTGGGAGAGAAAGGATCCGTCTCCCTACTAGCCAAGAAGAGGGTGGGTGGATTAGAGAGATCATTTCACTGAACTACGCCGGATTTCTATGGGAGACTGCACCCAGTTACTAGGCAGGATAGCCATGTTCTCCCTCCGCTCTCGGAGGCAATATGCCTCCAAATAATATCAGAGGGTGTAAACCCCAAGGAGGGAAGTGTGCCATTGCACTCAGGTCCTGCTTCCAGACTTCCCACAGGTTGGCCACTCTGAGAAGTGGATGCTGGACCAGAAAGGCCTTCAGCTGCCATGCCCCCCCCCCGGCTCCTCATTGCACATATGCATTGCAGCTGTGATCTTATCTGTTTTTAGCATTTTTATCCTGCTCTTCAGCCAAAAAAAAGCTCCCTGAGCGCTTTACAGATCATTTAAAGTCCGAGTCAGTCCCAGCCCCTCAGGCTTAGAATCTAAAATACACAGAGCACAAAAAAGGGACTGGGGGGGGGGGGGAGAGAAGCAAAGACAGGCACCAGTTACAAAGTTCTCCTAAGGGCCGGCTGGGATGGAAGCTGTTCAGGGAGGAGAGAAGCCTGCCAGCAGAGTCAAAGCAGTAGGCCTGTTTCCCTTCGCCTAATCCTTAAAGGGAGGGAGGGAGGGGAATCGCCATCCAGGTGAGCCAGTGTCACTCTTTCCGTGGCAGCAGCAACATTCATTTCTCCATGTTCTGGGGCTGATTCTTCCCCCTCAGCAGTTAGACAATAGATGTATCTGAGCAGTCTGGTGAGATTTCAGTGCTTAGGCGTGTCTCACCGACTGCGGCAATGTACCATTGTCGCCGTTCCTTGTGTATGTTGGGAAAGCAGTGCATCCCGAGGAGTCTGCTTCTTGAGATTCATTTTCCCAACTGCTACGCTCGCTTCCAGCTGCAGACATAAACAACCCACAGCTTGAAGCTCATGTATGCCACAAATGCAAATGTTTTACTCCCAGGAGGCACCTAGCTGCACTATCGTTCTTGATGGCCAGGAGGGAAATGAACTGCATGGCTGTGTTGTGCATCCCTAGCCCACTGAAGCAACACTAAAACAAAACAGCAGCGCTTGAGTTTTCCTTCTTCCAGGACCACAATGGCGGGGCAGCAGTCATTCACCTATCATGGCTGGTAACCATTTATTTATGGGGGACAGCCTCCCACGGGGTCTTTGAGAAATGGTGCGGCTTTGCTGCAAAGGGGAGCTGAGACACAGGGAGCGCTGAGTTCCACACAGAGCCAGTTCCATACCTGCCAACTATGTGCCTTCAGGCCTCTAAATTGTGATTTCAAAAGATTGCACCCAAGAGGTTGGATGACCATATGTCATAGATGCTTTAGCTGAGATTCCTGCATTGCAGGGGGTTGGGTTGGGTTGGACTAGGTGACGCTTAAAGACCGTTCCTTCTAATTCTACAATTCTATGACTTTATGATTATGAGAACCTTTTTTTTAAAAAAAGGTGTATGTGCTTTTTTAAGGAGGAAAAAAATACCCACATTTTGGTGACAATAAGAAGGAACCTTGAGCCCTATTAAAGCAACAAGGCTGGGCATTTTTTAATCACATAGGGTTTCTGGCATACTCCCACACACTCTTGCTTCTTAATGCCAAGGGACTCGGTTCTGCAGTCTCTTGCAAGCCTGTACCTGTGCTTCCTAATTAGGTATTTGCAGTGGCGTAGAAGGTATTCTTTCGAAGGCCGGCAAAGCTTCAGGGACCAGAAATCATCCAGCCGCATCTTTGGAGAACAGGATTTGCCTGGATTCCCTCCAAACAAATAATGGACCTTGAAAGACAAGAATTGAGATGTCGAGTCATAAACGCCAGTGTGGTTCAATCAAACCTTTGATGTGCTCTCTCCCCCCCCCCAAGGAGCTCAACCTGAGCAGCTGCTTGGGGGACGGGGGGGGGGGTGATGCGTGCCCAGGCCTTTGGGTTTATCCCACATGCCTCTTGCCACAACTGCACCGAATCAGCTACTTTGTGTAAAGCTGTATAAAGGACAATGCAGCATCCCAGAAAGGGCACACAGACGCACACCCTCTGTTCAACTATTCCTGGCAAACCACCACTGGTCCAATGAGAAACTATCCAGCAAGCTGGGCAGTAAGAAAGAGATCAACTGCAATGAGTTCAATGAAAAGAGAGATATGACTGTAGACCCAATACGTGTGCCGAAAAGCATTATGCCAATGAATCAGATACAAAACTAGCTGCTAGATTCTGGGGCCCCAGTCACATGACGCACTCGCCTGTCCTCCAGGAAGCACACATGTATCAAAAGGTCCTCAAAGGGTTTGAAGTCAAGCCTCAGCCCCCTGGCACCCATTATACTTGGCTTGGCTTCCCAGAGACAAGAGAAACATCGATAGGCAGGACTTGCTTTGCAAGAGGAGGGAGGGGGACACTTTTGGTCCATAGCGCAGCTCATTCTCACGTATGCACTGACCCGATGCCCACCCCACCACCCCTGGAGCTCCAGGCCACCAGCAGCACAGAGAAAAAAAGGACATGATACGATGCATCAAAATGGAGCCCAGTTTTGCTCCTCTTGGTGCCATGGTGCCACCTTATCCTGCACTCAATGCTTGCTGTGTAAATGGATGTTTATGCATGCAGATAAAAGGGCCAAGGAAAGGTTATTTTAGGTGTGCTGTTTAATTTGGGTGTGTTTGCCTGCACTTGTAGATAGTTAAACATGTGAGAATGAGTCAGCAATCATGTGAGAATGACTCGGCACAATCTACATTATAAATGCTACTGCGTTTAAGGCAAGTTTGCTCTTGGCCAGAGCGCAGTATGTATGCTGTAAGGGGACTGTAAGGAGGCTCTATGTTGTATCTGCAACTGTATGCTTTATGTATGTTCCTGGAACTGAATTATTGCCAATAAAGCAACTGACTCTTCTTAGAAGTGTTGGGCGTTTCTCTGGTCTTTTGCACATTCCACTGGCACTGGGATGGGCACTCTTGCAAATGCCCCAACATACTTAGCATGGTTGACCCGATTCCCATCCTGTGTCCAGACAGGCTTACCTTGTGCAATTCATCATACACAAGCTGGTGTGCAAAACGCGGGCAGGGCTCCTCCTCTTGGAGGCTTTTGCTTGGATTCTCTTTGGCGGCCTGGTCGTTCTTGTAGACACAAGACCTGCAATACAATATTAGATGAAGTGATTCAGAGTTGCCAGGCATCAACTCATGGCTAGCTGTCATCTGTTTAGCAGCGGCTTGCACCACTGCCTCCATCAGGATTCGAACTATCTGTTTGCCAAATGAAGGCTACCTGGGTGCTGTCATCATCTGTAATAAACTTGTGGCATTTATAAGCACTCATTTTTTTTATTTTAAAAAAAACTGCTCTGAAAAATGAAAGTAGCTATTGTGAACAGCAATGAAGAAGAGCCAGAATATTGAAGAACACTGCCAGGATAATTCTCAGGCAGGAGGAAGAAACAAAAACTAGGAATAGACAAAACTCAATGATGATGAGGAGGAGGAGTGGTGCCTATCCATAGTTATTAGGCATGGTAACTAAATGGAACTTCAGAAGCAGAATACAGTGGTTTTTGAACAGCCTAGTTCTTGAATGTTTTGGCTCCTGAACGATCAATACCCGGAAGTGAGTGTTCCGGTTTTCGAATGTTCTTTTGGAAGCTGAACGTCCAACAGGGCTTCCCTGGCTTCCAATTAGCTGCAGGAACGCTTCGGTTTTTCGAACGTTTTGGAAGTTGAATGGACTTCTGGAATGGATTCCGTTCGAATTCCAAGGCACAACTGTACCTCTGAGACAGCATTTGTTGGTTGCAAGCAACAGGGAGGGCTGCAAACTTCACACACTGCTTGCGGGCCTCGTCCAGAGAATAATAGTTGGCCAGTGTTGGAAACGAAATGCTAGAGTAGGTGAGAATGGATCAGGGCTAGAGAACCTGTGGCTGACTAGATGCTGCTGGACTCCAACTCCCCATAGTCCTGACTGTTGGCCATGGTGGCTAGGGATAATGGGAGTCCAGCAACAGCTGTAGATCCTCAGGTTGACCAGCCCTGGAAGAAAACGTTAAATGGCTAAGAAGTGTTCAAGGATATAGCACAACTCTACCGACTCCCTCTACCGACTTCACTTTTCTCACCCCCCCTGCACTTTGAATGGCCTTTATATGTCAAAGTAACACTTTAAGCTTCCCCTTGCCGACTCCTCCTGCGCTTCCAGGTATCCCCGCTCATCACTACTGGGAACAATTCCTGCCCTTCCCGCCCCCTCCCACGCTGTAGGCTTGCCCATATGCTTTGACACATTTAAATGCCACTCGCCAGTTTAACAAAAGGGCAGCTCTTTAACGGTGGTAAGAATGCCACACGCAGCAGAACTGTAAAATGCAAGCAGGGATAAAAACAGCAGTGCCGCAAAAAAACCTCCTCAGTAAATCCAGCTTAGACCTGCTGGGAAACCTGTGTGAGTCAACGGGCACCTAGAACACATAAATTTCAGTCCCAAATGAGCCTTTCTGCATACAGAATCCCACGTGGAAGGGGTCACATCTGAAAAGCCACCCCCTCCTCTCCCAGTCACCGTCCATCTTATTCAGAGAAGGGTCTGCCTGCACTATGATGCCTGTTCTTCCTCAGATCATCCTTTATGATACCCAGTTCCCAGCCCATTCAGGGCTTTAAAAAGGAGAGAAGTTTTTTTGTTTTCCAAGTCGCCTTCACAAGCAGCTCCACATTCAGTGCATTGCAGTGTTCTATATTGGAGATTATCACAGCACAGATGGCCTCTGCATCACTTCCAAGCAAGGCCTACCATGGTTTTAGCACTGACTATTAATCATGTAAGGAAACTGGTTTATTATTATTTAATCTTTGTTAACATGTATAATATATACATGGAGCAATTCCAAATATCCAACAGCACCTTCGCTCCCCTTTCAGAGGGCCCTGCTGAACCACACACCACGGCAAAAATGTCCCCATTAAACATTTCCTACAGGAAAATTGGCCCTTAACTGCCCGGCATCCTTTTGCCAGCGCCGTCCCCTTCGAGTTTTTTTTTCTTTTCCGGCAACCCATGAGCACCAGAACATTTCCCCCCTTCTCAAAAATTGCCGAGATGCTCAGCATTCCTGATGCTATGCCAGAATCCACACAGACAACATGCAAAGCCCTGGTCTTGCAACAGAAACTATCTGGGAGGCACATTTCAAGTCACAAAAGCACAAGTCTGGATTAATACATCCAGAACAAATGCCACCACTGGGTTCTGTTCAGAAATGCCCCCAATAGAGACGTCCAAACAAAGGGAAATAATTGAGGAATTAGGAGAACATGGGTTTGCCTACTCCTTGGTCACTGTGTGATGGGCCTCACATCCACACAGGAACCTACATGCTCTGAGACTAAAGGCACTGAGGGCCCAAATTTCCAACCAGTTCACAACAAAACCAGAGAGGGTAAATGCTGTGTGGCTTGTACCCACACACCTCTGGAGCTACACACACAGGCTGTGATGCTAAAGCTATATTCCCAAATGCACAGGTGACCAGTGTGTGTGTGTGTGTGTGTGTGTGTGTGTGTGTGTGTGTGTGTGTGTGCTGGCAAGCTGTGACACTCCCATCCTCTAAGAAAGCAGCCCTGCTGGATAGGACCAAAGGCCCATCTAAGGCAGCATCATATTCTCAGTGGCCAATGAAAGTCCCCAAGCAGAACCATAGAATTGTAGCATTGGAAGGGACCATGTGGGACATCTAGTCCAACCCCCTGCAATACAGTAATTTTTTGCCCAAGCCGGGGCTCGAACCCATGACCCTCAGATTAAAAGTCTCACGCTTCACTGACTGAGCTATCACAGCTGCTGCTTGTGATATTCTTTCTGACAGCGGCAGTAGATTACTTAGCATTCATGTTACAAGTTAACGGTTGATGCTTTGTGAATACAGTCATACTGTACCTTGGTATTTGTATGTTTTGGCTCCCGGACGCCGAAAACCCGGAAGTGTTCCTGTTTTCGAACATTCTTCATAAGCCAAACATCCGATGCAGCTTCTGCGTGAGTGCAGAAATATCCTGCAGCTAATCAGAAGCCGCGCCTTGGTTTTCGAACGGCTTCGGGAGTCAAACGGACTCCTGGAATGGATTAAGCTCAAGAACCAAGGTTCCACTGTACTAAAAGTAATTGTTCCCGGCCACATTTTGAAAAGCATTCACTCCTTTTTTGTCGTCTCATCAGGGTAGCTGTCGGAAGGTTGAATTTTCATGACCATCAGCTCTTCCTCAATGCACGTTTTTCGACACATCACTCCTCTGAAACCTCTACTTCGTATGAACCGAAAGTGCCGGAGAGCACTAGGAAGTGCAAATGAACCCGTTCCTGGTGCATGTTTACAAATATATGCAAAACCAGACTTTTTACTGGGTCTCTTGTCTGCAAGACTGAGAGCAGCTTGTGGGGTAGGTATGGGGACACTGCTTCCCTGCAAGGACCTGATGTTTCTTTCCAGGGAAGTAACTAATGGCAGACATGTTTGAGGAGTTTGGACAAAATGCGACTTTCTCAGGCCTGGGTTTAAAAAACACAGTATCGCTTCCACTTACATGTGGCTACAGATTACACACACTTTGCGAATTAACATGAAGAGGCAAATGCTATTTCACTCCAGGAGGAGGGCGGAGGGGAATCTTCTGCTACTCACCAGCTGTTCCGTACAATGTCATAAATCCAGAAGGAATTCCGAACATTCTCTTCCCTTTTCTCCTTGTCTTTGCTAAGTCCAGACAACACATGGATTTCGTTCAGTTCCGGGTCGATGGTAGCTCTTTGGGTGAAGCCGGTCATTGGGACTGTTGGTTGCCGGGGAGAGAACAGCAAAGCGACACAGTCAGTGTACGACGGTAGCTGCTGGTGGCGTATTGCTAAACATGGCTATTTGAACTGCAGAAAATGAACCACTAGATGGCAGGGAAATCACAGGACCTGAAGAGACCCAAAGAAGCTACTCCAAATTTCTTGCCCTAGTGGCAGGGTCGGCAAAGCTAAACCCCCAGTTCTAGCCACAAAACCTTTTGCAACCCAGCCAGCTCATCTCCTGTGCCTTCGTGTATGGTAAATTTTGCAAAAGTAATTTCTTTTAGGACTAATTTTACTGCATCTGCTCTTTCTAAATTCATGCTTATCAAAGTCAATTGGTGTGAGATAGGGTGCTAAATGGAGTTTGGAACGATGGATGGCATTGCTTTAAACTTCACAGCAAAGCTTAAAAGAGTTCAGAAACAAAAATCCAGAAATGCAATTAGTATTCCAAAATCAATATGCATCCCAATGGCACAGATCCCAACGGCACATCCCTTTGCCTTGCACCAGACACCGATTGCATGAAGATTTCCTATTTTATCAAGACTCATTTCTTCCCTCCCTCCACCCCCCCCCACACAATAAATAAATAATAATAATAATAATAATAATAATTTATTATTTATACCCCGCCCATCTGGCCGGGTTCCCCCAGCCACTCTGGGCGGCTTCCAACAAAACATTAAAATACTGAAATTCATCAAACATTAAAAGCTTCCCTAAACAGGGCTGCCTTAAGATGCCTTCTAAAGGTCTGGTAATTGTTGTTCTCTTTGACCTCTGGTGGGAGGGCATTCCACAGGGTGGGTGCCACACACACACAATCTCTTCCATCCCCACTGTCAGATCTACGGCTCCTGGAATGGAAATTGACTGGAACCACACAATTTCATGGTTCGGTTAATCTCCAGAACCCTTATGTCTCAGTGAACAGGAAAGTGGAGTGCAAAATGTTTTGAGTGAAATGGGAAACTACAGTCCATTAGGGACTTCCACATCGCATCCAGGCCTGTCAGAAATGGGGGAAGGAAGTGGCCACACATGCAGGCACAAGACTCACATGTAAGCTGAGATGCAATCATCAGAACATGGCCATTGGCCTTAGAAATTTTGGCCTCGCTGGCATGCTGTTCACTGTACTATTCCCCCCCCCTCCAAAAAAAAACCTGAACAGGTATTTAAAAGGTAAGATCCCTCTTGCAAGAATTCTCACGAAAACCACGGAAGGGGCATACCAAAGCTGCCCCCCGCTTTCGCTTCCCCCGCAGAGGATTACTGGAGGTTTCTCTTTAATTCCCATAAAAGCATAATCAAATAATTGGCCGCTCCCGTTGTTTGTTGGGCAAGTCCCTGCTCCTGTTTCCCTGGGCAACCAGGCTTTCAGCAGGCATGTGTGACCAGCACGTGATCTCTGTGTGCTGGTTCTGTTTTTCTCTTCCCCCCTCCTTCTGGATCAGCTTACAGGCATTGTTTGGGGTGAGGTGCGGGGTGGGGGCCGGAGAAGCGCTGGGAGAAAGTACCTGGTTATCCAAGGCACGTTGCTCAGAAAAGACATGGCTCGCAGATGCTGCCAAATCACACAACTTAACACTTTGAAAGCCATCTGCAAGAAGATAATTTTGTGCACAGAAGGCCCCTTCCCAAGGAGCGAAAATTCGGTCTGCGGCTAATCTTGGTTTATGGCCGTTTCCATGCAAAGGAGGACAGTGTGCAAGCAGCTGAGCTCTGCCGGTTGCTGCTGTTTTTCCTCCTCTTAAAAGCAGGGAAAACATCGTGCCGTGACTAAGCAGTTCTAGACGATGCTCGGCTCCCCCACAAAACAAGAGAAAGCAGCGCGTGGCTCGTCGGAGGGAGAGAACAATCCTCATCCAAACCCATCTGCCTTCCATTTGGTTCAAATCCGCTACCTCATTAGCACAGCAGTGGAAAACAGGGTTATCCCCCTGAGCTTTTTGGGATCCAAGAAAAGCATTAAAAAAACTGGCATGGCCCAAGGCCGGCGTCCGAAACAAGGGATGTGTCTGGATGCTGCAAAGAAAAAAGCTTTAAGCTGTTCTCAACTTTTGGCATGTTACATTTATCCCTGGTTTAAGACACAACTAGAAGGGTCAGTAAAAGACCTGTGACTGGACCTCCCGTGGTTTTTAAGGATGTTAAAAACAGCAGCCATTGGATGCGGTGCAATTCAGTCAAGGCTGAACTAGAGATGCAGACCGGACAGGAAAATCTTCTTTTCAGTAAAGGATGTTTTCAACGGTTCTCAGCCTTCGTACTTGGGCTTTTATCCCGAATCTGACCATTAGTTCATCTAGCTTAGTATTGCCTACACTGTTTGGCAGCAAGTCCCCAGGGTTTCAGATGAGGGTCTCTCCCAACCATAGCTGGAGGTTCCAGTGGATTGAATCTGGGACCTTCTGAATGAATAAATGGGAGGTATAGCCCTTCTGTACCACTGGGCTACAGCTGCCCTGAAAAAAGGTAGTTTCATCCTTTTCTGAAAACCATCAAAATTAGTGGCAACCATCACCACATTGTGGAAGCCAATTCTGGAACTCCAGTGATGTGTGAAGGCTTCCTTTTGTCTGTCAAGGATTTCCTGCTAACCAATTTCATTTGGTGACCCTGGGAGTTTTAGTGTTATGGGAGGAAAAAGGGGGGGGGATGTCTGTCCACTTCCTCTGCCCCATGCACAGTTTTATCAAAATAAGTTTTACCGAGCCAAGCAGCCAGCAAATAGCCAGATGGCAAAAGCAAACACAGCCAGTTACACGCAGCATGTTGGATGGGAGTGAAACTTTGCCTCGAGAAATGTAGCTCAGAGTTCACAGGAGGACTTTAGGAAGTTGTTTATAGAGAGTGTGACAAAGTGGAATATGACGCATGGGCCATGTGGGCTGAGCCGTATCAAAACAGCACAATGGATGGACATTCCTTCTTGCTTTTAAATGGACACCTCCTCTTTGCAGGACAATCAATCTCTTGCCAGAGACAGGAAAGGGGGCCCTCCCACACATCACAGCATCTCAGATTAAATGTTACTGTAAATCAGGCGTTTTTTCCCCTTTAGCAAAAGCGCACTTTGAATTTTAAAAACAAAGAAGGATCACATTTAAAAAAATGGCAGAAGAGTAGCCCTAAGGAATAAAAACTATTCTGTAACAGCAGGCGAATTAAAGAGCATTACTTGCAAAGAGTAACAGCTTAGAAATCAGTCCAAATGTGATTTCAAAATGCACCCACTGCTATGAAATCCCTTCCCCAAGTGGAATAACAGCACACTCTATTTGTGTATCTATCTATCTATAATTTTTATTGAAGATTTTCTTGGTTTCTAATAGGCCCAGGGCTCCAATTTGATTACCCCACATGCAGACCATAAGCAAGCCCATTTCTTGCACCAACATTCTTAACAGGGAGAACATTTTAAAATGCTACTACTCCCTGCATGCGTCCCTCTGCACATGCCAATACAGAGTATCTATTTGGTATTAATGTTTTATTGAAAAGTTTTCAATTATAAAGAAATAAAGTGATACAGTGGACCCTCGGGTTACGTACCTCTCTGGATATATAATCTTGCGAAAGCGGCAAACCCAGAAGTATTTTTCCAGGTTTCACCACTCGCACAAGTGCAGAAGCGCTCTATTGCACCGCGCACGTGCGCAGAAGCGGCGCCTCTGGTTACGGATTTTTCAGGGTGTGCACGGACCCCCGGAACGAATTAAATCCGTATCTAGAGGGTCCACTGTACAAAGAAGAAAAGGAAAATAAAAAGGCACAAAAATGTGTAGACAAAAAAATGTAGTATAATAATAATAATAATAATAATAATAATAATAATAATAATAATAATAATAATAATTTATTATTTATACCCCGCCCATCTGGCTGGGTTTCCCCAGCCACTCTGGGCGGCTTCCAACACAAAAATAAAACACAGTGATCTATTAAACATTAAAAGCCTCCCTAAACAGGGCTGCCTTCAGATGTCTTCTAAAAGTCTGGTAGTTGTTTTTCTCTTTGACATCTGATGGGAGGGCGTTCCACAGGGCGGGTGCCACTACCGAGAAGGCCCTCTGTCTAGTTCCCTGCAACTTGGCTTCTCGCAATGAGGGAACCGCCAGAAGGCCCTCGGTGCTGGAACTCAGTGTCCGGGCAGAAAGATACGAAAATTACCCTAACCCATGCATTCTTTTATAAGTTTGATATTATTTTCCTAGTACATATGTAAATATTAATAGCCTACTACATTTTGTTTATACTCATTCTAAATATTGTCATATTTATCCAAAGCAAGTCAACGTCTGTAAGCAATCCGTTTGTAAGTTGCAAGTGTTATCATATTGTCAATCCATTTATTAAAGGAGATTGTATATTTATTCTTACGGTTTATCAATATAAGTCTCAGCTACCATTAGAGCGTGTAGAATCCATTTATGTTGTCCAGCTGTTAACTTCCAATACTGCACATCTAAAGGAAGAGGAGGGGGAGCTTGCCACTCTTGTGCACATGGAGGCTAAATCAGGTCAGGAGCCAGGTGGTGGAAACAGGGGTGGCCATCGCTTTTGTTAGCGTAGACCAGCAATGGCGCTTAGCACTCTCGGGACGCTGCCTTATGCAGAACTAAGTTGCCAAAACTTTGGCCGATGGCATGATAGAAGAGGCCACATTCACAGCCACATCAACAAACTCATCAAACGCCACATCAACAAACTCCAACGGGTCACCCTGCAGGATTTTAACGGGCAGCCCGGTGTACCAGAACAGAAAGTACTTCACAGCAATTAAGCTGGCAGGGCTGCAAGCAGAGAAGGAAGACGTGAGCCAAGATCGTCTGTCTTTCAGGGGTTTAGTCAACTTTACCAACCCTCCTCTCAAAAAAACTAATTCAACTGAGAGGCTACAATTGTGTACCCCTCCCCCCAGTTCACACACACCTACGTTTGTGAGTTTTAATGGGGATTCTTTTGCAACAGCAAAAGGGTAAGGCTTGCATGCCTTGCACCAACCATTTTTAAACAGACCTATTCAGGAATACTCAAGCCAAGGTTGCTGTCAAGACATAGGGGCCGCTGCCCTAACAAAGGACACTGGAACAGAAGCATCACTGCTGCATGAAGTTAAAGCTCTGCCTCATTAAAGCAGAGAGAAACAGCAAGCATTTTACAAACTGGGTTTGGGTCCGTTATAGCCAATCGTCCGCCTTGTCAGATAAGTCTATTGGGCTTTTAAACAAGTTTTGTGGGTCATTAGGGGGTGCAAGCTCTTCCACAAAGGTGTTACAGCAAGGCATACCAGACAGAAGCTCTTGGCAGCTGCTGTTCAGCTGCTCAAGGGCCTGGATCTGGACACTGTCTTAAAACCAGAGCTCAAGCATGTTTTGCATTAGGGTGCCCCTGTTGCCATAGGCTGGCCAAACGTACTGCAGCCTTAGTTCTGCAGCCTTTAAGTGATCAATTAGCTCTTTTGATGTAAAACTTATACTTTTAAAAAATGAGCTGAGCAACCAATTAGGTTTCAAATGTTTTGTTTTTCAATTTAAATAATTACCCAAATGGAGGGGGGGAGGAACCCAGCCAATGACAGGCACAATCTTAGGAGCGGAGGAAGGGGGAAATGCCTCTTCTCCTAAGGCATTTACCTTCAACTGGTGGATCAGGGCTCACTTATTGGGTCACATCCTGATGTATCATAGGTCATAAAAGCAGCACAAATCCCATACAAATATATGGTAAAAAAAATTAAGAAGTGGGTCCACAATAATAATAATAATTTATTTATACCCTGCCCATCTGGCTGGGTTTCCCCAGCCACTCTGCATGCATGGGCTAAAGGTGGGACCTCGATTTGAAAACTACTTTCCTAAGGTTTCTTTTACAATATATATGTTAGGGGTAATGTGAATGGTTCGTGTGCTTTTTTTCTTAAAGACTGTTTTACTCCAGACTCAAATGTATGCAGATTTAATCCATTAATTCAAAACTCATCTGATTAATCCATTAAGATTTCTTTAATTGGATTACTAGCAGCTATTGAAATTTTAGGGTGCCATCTTTACAGCAAATAAAGGGGTCCCCCAGGCACAAAAGTACACCCGTTTATGTTGCATGTGCAGAACTCTCCTCTCGTTTTTTCCTTCTTCTCAATTTGCATGGCATGACTATGCAAAACTTGGCCTGTTAACTGAAGCTATCCACGCTATCATGTATTCCGCCAAAGCTGGAGAGAACCAAAAATGCTCTTAAGTCCAGCTTTTATACATGAAACAGCACTGCCAGAAAGGAGTGGGGAGCAACATAAAAATGGCACCTACTTCCTGAACAAGTCTGGGTCACAGCTGCTTCCCTCATTAAGACGCTGTTAAGCCAGCTATTTTTCTGGCTTGCCCGTTAAAATTACTAGGTATGTTCCCACCCACAGTCTTATTGCTGGCAACCAAAGGGGGAAAGGTAGGGGGATGAACGTTCAGCACTGTGCAGTAAGTGCTGAGCACACAGACTTAAATCTAGAGCCTCCCTGTTCTCCGATCAATAGGGAGAAGCTTATATAACTGGGGTTTGGATAGGTGCCCACAATATTCGTGCAGCCAATTTGCAGGGCCTCCCCACACCCGACAAGAATTATGATTCTCTGTAAGGCATTGAACTAATCGTGCATTTAACAACAGAAAGTTGCTAGATAATGCTGGCTGCATGATAATATTCCAGGTTCCAGTCCCAACCACGAACCAAAACAAAGCGTGTTGTTCTTGAAAAGCAGCCACAGTTGTGAAATGGCAGCTTTATTTTTTATTTTATTTATAAAGCTGTTAAGGTGTTGTGAAACTAAAAAGCCTTATCCATGTAAATTAAAAACTCGGCACACTGGGGCAGGTTACAGCAACACATAAAACGAACAGTAAGGAAACATGAGAAGAGAAGACTCCCTGGAAAAGACCCTGATGTTGGGAAAGATGGAGGGCACAAGGAGAAGGGGACGACAGAGGACGAGATGGTTGGACAGTGTTCTCGAAGCTACGAACATGAGTCTGACCAAACTGCGGGAGGCAGTGCAAGACAGGAGTGCCTGGCGTGCCATGGTCCATGGGGTCATGAAGAGTCGGACATGACTAAACGACTAAACAACAACAAGGAAACAAAATAAAACAAGTGTAGATGCCAAAGGAGCCAGCCTGGAATTTTGATGTGCCAGACAAGCTTTTGTATCTTCTTTATGTGCAGATGCCCCAACCAGATGATATCCCTCTGCAACTCTTGGGAAATTTGAGCGAGCAATGCTGAGACAGACAGACAGACAGACAAACGTGTGTGTGTGTGTGTGCATGTGCACATACGCTAGGACAACAATTATGAGTTAAAATTAAGATTACTGGTTAATATAGGAGTGACTGGTTAATGTAGGCGTGTCAATCTAGGGGAGAGAAGGGGAAGAGGGACCTCTGCTTGTGTTCAAAATCACTGAAAACTGAGCCCCTCTAACGAAAGCAACTTGTCGTCAGCATTTGCAGTTTTGACTATAATGGGCTTTTGTTCTTCCTTGTTGGGAGGCTAATTCCAACGTTTCCCTTCACAAACAAGGGAAATGTTCAGAACAGTTTATTTACTTTCTTAGACACACGAGGATGGTAAAACTGGCATTCTATTCTTTCATGATTTCTAAATGAGTCACTCGATAACAAAGTCTGCTATTCAAAGTAAGCTGGACAGTTTTTCTTTTTCTTTTTTCTTTTTTAAAAAGCCACGGGCTAATTATGTTGTTCTCCTTTGTCTAACTGGAACATGCAATTGATGTATCTGGCCAGGAGAACATGGCTGAACATGCTTAGCCATAGGACGGGGGTCTGTTTTCAACGGAAAGTGAACTCATCACAGGTGTTTGCTAAAAAACAAGAAGCCACCTGCTGTCATGCCGAAAGGAGGTGCGATTTCAAGAGATGGGGCCATGGCACTCACTCCTGGTGGTGGGGTAGGGAAGGCAGGCTTCCAGGGTTAAACTGTCCACCTGACATCACCCACCCTAACTCCCACTTTCCTTTTGGGAATCTGACAGCCCCCTGCACCTTATTTCGGCAACAATCATCACTATGATCCGGTGAGATCCATTCACGCATCTGCCACCTAAAGACCAGCACAACTCTGTAATCTAACAGGGGCTCCGGGGACGACAGCAGTGTTGTTCGCAGCCCTGCTCATTTATATACGTAATTCTCTGCTTGGTAAAGCTAGTTGTAAAAATACAGTTTTGGAATAATTCTCATTTCACCCCCCTCTTTCCCTCTCTCTGGATCAGCAACTGCACCATTTGCGATGGTGAAAACTGTTACTTTTCTAGGAACGGAGGCTGGGCTACGTGTTCTCTTAATTGCACGAAAGCAATTAATATGTGCAGTTTCGAAAATGCAAAGAGCTGCCACAGCGTGAGGAAGAGGTGGGGGCTCAGATGGATCAGGGATGTGGAACAACGCATGGGGGTGGGGGGTTAATCCTTTCCTCATTCTGCAGCTCCGACAAAAATCCACCCCAAACCAAAGCTGCCCTCAGTAGAGAAGTTTCCATCAGCTCCACACACCACAGTCCTGATCCTACAAAGGGACTCCGCATAAGGTATTTAACATGTCATTTGCTTTTGTGCGATGAACACAATGCGTGATCTGACCCCACAAGTATCTTACGACAGCAACGTGAGGTGCTATGGAGTAGGGGGAGGGCTGACAATTCTGTGTCGCCACCCTGAGAGTATCGCCAAATTGCCTCTGAAAAAAAATGCTAGGGATCTCTGGCTGTGCAAACGAGCTGTCGAAGAGCCGCATCATATGGAGGCCAGCTTCCTACCATTAGCATGGACAGGAATTCAAACATATACAGTGAAGCCGCTCACCCATCCCTGAATCTTTCTTGGTTCCATCCGAGATGATATCCACGTGATCGCTGTCTACATCGTAACTGAAGAAATCGTTCAGGTATGTTTTCGACCTCTGGCCACCAAACACGTACAGGCAACGATTTTTCTGAAGGGAAGAAAAGGTGGCATTTGAGTGACCCGGAGGGAGCTTGTGAGCACATGGCTTGCAGCTCAGATGCCAACACAGAACACCTCAGCTGCTCTCAAGCCAAACCTCTTTGGAAACTCAGTGGGAACCACTCAAAAATAACCCGTGGCTATTTTTGCCCTTTAACTGTATAATTGATTTATTATTTTGTTGATTAAATTTAGGGATTTATTACAAAGCAGTACACTTTAATAATGTGTATCAGGGGTAGGCAACCTAAGGCCCGTGGGCTGGATGCGGCCCAATCACCTTCTCAATCCGGCCCACGGTCGGTCCGGGAACTGGTGTATTTTTTTTCTTTTTCTTTATTTTTTTTGGCCCAGTCTCTCTCCAGTATTTTTTTAATTTTTTAAAAATGTATTTTATTCAAGAACAAAAAAAATACATAAATATCAAACAAATATACTACAAACAAATAAGAATAAATAATAATGATAGCAATAAAAAGAAAAAAAGAAGGAACACAAATTACAATTCACCCACCACCACCATTTCCCCCCTCCCCCCCTCAGACTTCCCTCTGCTGTTTACTCAACTTGTTTCCAACCTTATTCTTATTCTGTAGATATTATTAATTACATATTCCTCTAAATACATTCTCTGCATGCATTCTATTTTTATATGTTTCTATATCCCTGTCTTCTTTATCTCCACTTTTTACTTCTTATATCTTCATATCTTTCATTCTAAGCATGAGAGCATACTCTCTTTTAAATAATATTTTTTGATGTATTCATCGTAACATTCCCATTCGCTTCTTAATTTTTGTTTCGATTGGTTTCTCACTACTGCTGTCAACTTGGCCATTAATAAATACCCACTAACTTTACTAATCCATTCCTCATTTGTTGGTATTTTTTGTGTCTTCCAATATGTGGGGAATTGGTGTATTTTTACATGAGTAGAATGTGTCCTTTTATTTAAAATGCATCTCTGGGTGATTTGTAGGACCTGCCTGCTGTTTTTACGACAGTGGACCGGCCCACGGCTGAAAAAGGTTGCTGACCCCTGATGTATATCATATATGATAACAATAGACTAACGTAATTTAGGCAGAGGGGGAGAAAAATGAGTACTTTAAATGTCACTATTACAATCTGCTGCATCCCTGTTCACAGAATCCTGCCAGACGTTCAGCTGCTAAAACAGCAAACTGGTCCAATTTTAAAGTTATGTATTTATGCTAACTTGTAAGGTTACAGCCAGCCTTCTATTCTGGCCGAACGTTAAGAAGGGCTCAGCAGTTGCTCTCTGGGAGCTTAGAAAAGGGAGCAAAACACTACAGAACGGGCAAAAACCTCAAAAGGATTATGCAGGCAAAAGTGTGTGTGTAACAGGGATTGCTACACTACCTTGATGTTAACTCGGAAGATTCCGTAGATGAAATTAAAACCCCAACATTATCCCCAGCTGCTCAATGTATTTTGAGTTAAAAGAGAGACACCTTTTGTGAGGGGCAAGGGATATCGCGAAGCCCCTCCCCTCCTGAGTTCCAGCCCAGCCCCGAGCGAGGCTGAAAAGAGGGAAAGCTCCAGCTCAAGTGGGGAAACAGGAAGTGGTGTCCAAGGCTCTGGCAGGGTAGAAGAGCCATCGTCCCAGGTGGGACAGGAAGGGAGAAGGAAGGGGGGCAGGCCAGTCCCCCCAACTCCGGAACTTCGCAGAAAGCATCGGGGGAAGAGGATGGGTCTCCCCAAGTTGTTATGCTGGCGCAAAACGCGCCAAAAGCCACTTGGAGGTTCTGATTCAAGCTGAACAGATGTGTCTTTGTAAATAGCACTGCCATTAGCACTGTAAATACTCAGCACCAATAAAAGACAAAATGCAGAGCTGTGTAGAGTCGTTACTCTGAAGTAGCCTTCTCCGGCCACCATGACACCTTTCAACAAGCAAAAGCTGGCACTTGTTCAGAAAAGCAACCTTTCAAACTTTCTCTCATTTCCTATTACAATAGCATACCAGATCCACAGCAATTTGGAAATAAGGAAGGCAACATTCCCCTTAGTTCACAATCCTGGAGATTAAAATTTGGCCCTCTGTTGGTCAATCAACTGTGAGCCCTCCCATTGCACTTGTTTTCAAGTGCTGCAATGCAACTGAGGCTAAGGGGCGATGGAATAGTGCCTGGGCTTAGTGCTAGTTCTTACTGAATGGAACAACATGCAGTGCCCTATTCTGGACTGGATGTCTTCAGGGCCAGCATTACAGGAATCCTCTCGCAAGAGTTTCCACGTCCGGCACCGGCAGTCGAAGGCAAAGAGGCCACTGAATTGTGGCTCACTGGCTCGGCTGTCGTCCACGCTCCCGTTGCACGTCAAAATCCTTCCCCCAAAGGTGTAGATCATGTGCTTCTCTGAATCCATGCACATCTGCAAAGAGAGGAAGCGTGCTTAGAAACCACTTAACGGTACGCTTTTCTGTAACGAATGCAATGTCAAAATCAATGGTTAGAAATATAAAGTAGTGCTCGTCGAGGCCACTGACTTGGTGCACTGAAGTTGGCCCAGGAGTAACTGGATTCAGAAGGCCCTCTTTTCTTCAAAAAGCCTCAACTGGGCAGAAAGTGTAGCACAGTCAGAATACTGAAGACACCAAATCTCCATTCAAACTTCTAATGGGGCCAATCAAGTAAAACAGCCTTGCTGAACCTACAGCCTCCGTTCCATTCAGCGCCCAGTCCCAATAACCTACTTCAACAAACCCCTAACTGAAATTACGTTTCCTTCCCCATCATCTGCCGGTGTTGGTTTCCTGACTGTAACCCTCTTGGGGCAGGGGCCTCCTCCCCTTCATGGTTTGTAACACCTGCGGACCTGATGGTCAAACACGAGCTTGGGGCCTCCGTCCGCAGCGGTGTCCTCGCTGAGCAACATCCACGTGTTTGTGTCGATGTCGTAGCGATAGAAGTCACTTTTCAGAGACTTGCTGTTCCTCACAGAGGAATCCAGGTAACGGCCCAGCGTGTAGATCTGCCTCCGCTGGATGTCGATGCACATCTTGTGGCAGGACCTGGCGCTGGGGCCATTCTACGGAGCAGAAAGAAAAAAGAAAGCTAGTCACATCTCACAGCCAACATGGCCTAGGGGTGTTAGAAACTCACGTATATAAGCAAATTGCCAAATGGCACCTTAAACCTGGGTTACAGTTGCCACAACGGAAGGCCTAGGGGCCTTTCTTACAGCGAGCTTTGCTGCTGCTGCTGCTGCTGCTGCTGCTAATTGCATTTCTATACCACTTTCAGTGTTCGAAACGCCCATTGTTCTAGGCGCATTTTGTGACAGGGAATTTCATTAGCGCGAGCGGCTTCTGAGCAGTTTATTAGCTCCTAGCTTTCAAGTCTCAGTTTCTAACACTGACCGCTTCATATTTTAGGGGGGGGGAATCTCTTTTACAGCAATTAAAACATCAAATCCGGAATAAAACAAATTCAGGCTTCAAGGGAAATATTTCAGATCCTTCTCTAAGTGTCATTTTGCTTTCCCCATATTTATTTTACCTACTTAATTTCTAATACTGGGTTAGACTGGACTAGACTAGACTCACTTTTCTCAGTCTGACTAACTTTACAGGGTTCCTGGAGCTGAGGAAACAAGGAGAACTCTGAAGGAAGTGTGATGTGAAATAAAAATAAGAATTATCACATATTAGCACCCAGTAGCAATTTTGGGGGTGAAAGTGCTCCATTGTGCATCTCCAGAATCCTGTCATTTCTTTCCCAAGGAAAATGTTCGTGCTTTTATGCCCACCTGTACTCCACCATTTTATTTAGAGTGAAGAAAATAACTCCCCAAAGTTGCTCATTGTTATAGCATGCAAGAGTGGATACCAGTAAGTCAAGTTATGCAGGGAATTTAAGAGCTGTGGCAGCCAGTCAAAATTTACATGAATAAAACTGCTTTTGGGACAGTGGGCTTTGACAAGACGTAAGCTCCTGAGTCACTAAATCCTGATACGGAACATGGGAAGTTTCACTAGGAGCGGGAAGACAAATCCCTAAGATGACGTTCTCCTTAGTCACACTTGCCCTCAGTATCCATACCAAATTTTACAAGAAGCATGCTGACCTTTGTAGCTCACAGTAAAATTTTAAAAGCCTATTTCAACCCAAGCAGCTCTATCACACCTTTTGTCCAAGGACCTTATGGTTGTATGCATGGTACTTAAAAAAAACAACCCAAAAAACACCACAACCACCCTGAGATGTGAGCTAGGTCGAAAGAAAATGTGGTCACCCAATAAGCAATATGGCGAAGTTGGGGTTTGAGCCTGGTCAGAAAATTCAACCTGCTTTCCCACCACTCTGAAAACAACTGGACATTTTATCGACCACCGTAAGAGTCCGAATTTTGCAGGGTATACGGCTGCATGAAGCTTCCTTACAGAGGGCCAGGTTGCTGGCTCATCTAGCCCAAACTTGGGTCTCCAGCTGTTTTTTGGACTACAACTCCCATCATCCCTAGCTAGGGGGACCAGTGGTCAGGGATGAAGAAACTGTAGTCCCCAAACAGCAGGGAAACCCTGCTGTAGAGCAAAATGAACTGAGCCATCATCTACATGTGTGCCCTTCAAACATCTGGATGGCTATAATATTGCCTCTTAATCCTCTCTTCTCCAGGCTAAACATTCTCAACTCCTTCACAGGAAATCTGCCTCCACGGCCCTCTTCATTTCTGTTTCCCTTCTCCGGACCCATTCTGGTTTTTCAATATCCTCTTTACAGCTATGAAAACCTTTAAAATCCAACAAGCATGGCAACTTAACAAAAGTAACCTAGTAAATCAGCAGCCCAACTTCTCTATGGCCCTTCTCACAACCAAGCTATAAGGTGATCAACCAGGGTCTGGACTGTACCAACTCACACGGTGGGAGGGGAGGCACTCACTTGTTTGAATGCTCCTCTCATATAACAACGTTCACTCTGACAGTCCAGTTTGCAATGTGAAGTGATGACTGAACTGTTAGTCTTTTCACACCTAGCCTGGGAAGGTGGGGCCCTGACTGACTCCAGCTACAAAAGCTGACTCTTGGGCTGGGGTATTGCTTATGGGTTTTTGTTGCTGTTGCTGATATTAATTTTTTTGTATCTTTACTTTTAGATCTTATGATTGATGTTGAACTTGTTCCAATATTCTTTACTTTTTGATGTGTTTTATTTATTGTTTATGACTGCTTTTGTTTGTAAAATCATAGAATGTAGAGTTGGAAGGGATTACATAAAATGATGGGTGATGAATTAAAATCTTGATGTGCCAAGCCTCCCATATGTAATGATGTATTTCTTTTTCAAGCCTCCATGGACAGTCTTTTATGGGCACAGTCCACACATTGGTTTATTACCTTGCATGTTGCTTTGTGAGAACTGGGGTGGCATCAGTCCCAATCCAAGCACAGCATGTGGAATTTTAACGCTTTCACTCATCTTCTAAAACCCTCATCAGAACGAGCCTGGAAAACCTCCCCCAGAAAGGAAATTCTACAAGAAACAGCCAAGCCTTTGCTCTGAGGCAGCCAAGTTAACGCAATGCATAGCTACTTTTGAAGTGTTAGGCTTGCCTTTCCACAAAAGCCAAGAGTAGAAGCCAATTCCGACGGAACTTTTCCCCTTCCATGGAAGTGCACTGGGTTGATGGAAGAACGTAACACAGAACACCCTGCTGACCTTTCCTTGCAAAATCCAATTGATTCTTCATTCCTTCCTGGGACTCACTCCAAAGCCTTCCCATGGGAATGTTTTGGCAGGCCTAGCCCTAGAAACATCTATTCATAACTACAGCAATACTGTATACTTCTTTTAGGCTTAAGGCTGAAGGATGAAAGAATGAGCTAAAATCTTAGTCAGAACCTTTAAAAAAATAGCAGCTTTGAAATTTCATATAGCATGAGCTTAAAGAGAACAAGCAACTAAGGAAACTATTCTAAACAATGTCAACCTGACTGAGAATAACAAAATGGACTGTTTCTAGTTAATTCCCTGATTTGAAACCGAAATCCCCAAAATGCAAGAGCGAGCAGCTGTACCACGTTTTCAAGAGTCACGTATCCTGTGCCCAAGCACAATATTTTGGTCCAGGCTGTTCTATGCCAATGCAAACAAGTGGGTTTTGCTGTGACCAAAGGTCCTTTCTCCAGTTATAATTCAAAACACGGAAGAACAAGATCAAAAGCAAGGCAGTTCCTAGCATGCCAAAGTGCCTTGTTTACCTTCGCCTATTTAAGAAGAAGATTGTGTAGTAAATGGTGTGGTGTGTGTTTACGGTAGACTTAAGCTCTGCTTCTAGAAGGGAAAGCTTGAATTCATATCCCTGAGAATTCACATCACCTTCCGAACCACTTGCATGAATAAGAAAGGAACAGAACTTGTTGGGCTTCTCGATTTTGGAATCAAGCTTTCAAACGAAATGTTTAGTCTTAAGGAGCTTTGCCTGCGAAGGGAGTTAAGGATCTTAAGAACGCTGAACTCGTAACATGTTGCAGGATGGTACATGCCCAGGCTGCTGAGAGATCTTGGTAGCGCTTTTCACAATAAAGGAACAGGAAGTCTGGAACAGAGACTGCATTTGACTGCAAATACTTTGGCTCCGCTCAGAACACTTGAGAGCTGCCGGATACAAAGGAGTGAAGGGGAAATGGAGAAAATGGGAGTGACCATAACAAGGCATTCCTCTATCTCCAATGCTATTCGGGACTCTCCCCACCCCCCTCTGAAAATGTAGGACAGAGAGCTAGTATACTGCACTACAAGGAAAGTCCCCAACTCAAATTAACTTCAGTCACACGGTCACTAGGATTTAAATTTAAAACTTCCTAAAAATCTTTCCAGCTTCGGGAAAGGTAACTGCTTCTCACTTCTCTCAATGGGGGAGATCGACTTCCGTATTTAAATTACAGGCGAGGCTTGTTCTCCAGATGCCAACTATGTTTTAGTGCTACGTCCAAACGTAGCAGTTTTCAAGGCCATTTAAAGTCTGTGACAACTCACTGCGAATCATTTTGCTATCTGATATTCATATGAGTTCTTTGTGGCAGTTTCTATTTTGAAATGAAATAGCATTAAAACAAAGCTGCAAAAATAATTTATTTATTTTTTCAAATATTTATTCATTTTATAAGAATAAAAAAATGAAAAATACAAAAAAAGAAAAACCAAAAAGAATAAAAAAGAATAACAATCACATTACTTAACAATGTTATATGGACTTCCTTTATTCCCCCCTCACTGGGTCCATTTCTAATCCCTATTTAGCAATTTTCATATTGTATCTTAAACCATTTCCCAAAACTTATACATTTTCATCTTCCTCTATTTCATTAACATTTTCCTCTTCATTATCCCTCAACATTTCATCAATTATTCCTAACCTATAATTAATTTCCCAACCATCTATCTTGTATTTCACCCCTTAGCCTAAAACTCATTCCCAAAAATATCCATAAATTCAAACATTACTTCTTCTATCCTAATAACATTTAAACATTTACATCTAATTCTACCCGCCCCCCTCCCCTGGACTCAGAATCTCCCAGACGGTTCAGCAAGTTCCATAGAGCAATCCAGTTTCGGTCCATCTTTACCAATCAGAAAATAATATCCATTTTTCCTTCTCACCCCACTCCCACTCTATCACTACCTAACAGCCACACTTCCTTCTTGCCCCCCTAATTCTCTATAATAATAATAATAATAATAATAATAATAATAATAATTTATTATTTATACCCCGCCCATCTGGCCGGGTTCCCCCAGCCACTCTGGGCGGCTCTAAATGCTGCACAGTGCCAACCACTAGAAATTGAATTCTGGCCCAAGTATGGATCCTGTTCTCCCTCTCTCACTGGGAGAGCAATGTGCCATACTGGTTTTCGATGCTGTTTTACATCAACTTGATCTTCTCCTGATTCTTTTTTAAAAACCTTTTGACCCAGACATGGGTCTTGTTCCCCCCGCCCTCACTGAGAGAACAATGAATGTTCCATGCTGAATCTCGATGATTTTTTTCAGCTTGATCTTTCCCATCCATTTCTTCCTCAAGACCATTTCATTGTCCAACACAGCTGAATGTTCAACTTTCTGTTCTTTCTCTGGACTCTCTAGTATATCCATTCTTTTTTCAATTTCCACACACTTCTGGTTTATCCTTTCAATCTGTATTGTATTCTGTTGTACCTCGCATCTAATTTCCCATAACAATTTTAAGAGTTCCTCTTGGAAATCAGGAAAGTCAAGTGTTATTTTGTCTACTGGCATCTTGCACATCTCAGATTTCAAGGGCACAGTCAGGGTTGCAAAACAGGAAATGGCGCAGTTTAAATCTTCAAACTTCCAAAGCAAACGTTATATCCAAACTGGTTGCAAATTAGCATTCTATATTCTTCTTCATTCCTTAAATTATTATAGCCATTTGTGGAGAAAACATTTAGCAGTCTTATAGTTCACTATCATATAATTTGTGTTCTCTTCACTGCTGACAGTTCATTGCCTCAGAGATGTAAACAAATTCCTTTCTTTTGTGATGTCATAATGGCGGCTCGCTGTTCCCTCCAGGATACCGACTCCAGCGTACAAGGGGGCTTTCCCCAGTCCAAAATAAATCTTTACAGGGATTTAACTTAAGTTCAGCACTTCTCCCCTTTGTCCGGCTTCGGGAAAGGTAACTACTTCTCACTTCTCTCAATGGGGGAGATCAACGTCCGTATTTAAATCTCCACCCGTAGCCAATTCCTTCAATTTTTAAAGCCAATATAAATTACTCATGGTGTTGTCCTTGAATTTAAAGATTGCTTTGGAAGAATTAACCGCTGATTCCGCTCAGTCTTGCAGCTTCGCGCTGTCAGGGGAAGTGTCTTTATCCGATGCGCTGGGGCTCCGACTCCCTCGCACTAGGGGGCTCAAAACAGAACCTTGTCGGGGAGGGAGGAGCCCACTTTTTGCACCCGCCAGACGACCATGCCCCCCAAAAGCTCAATTTGGGGTTCTTGCGGGGGTCCGCTGCACTGGAGTGGTTTCCCCCGTCCCTGACGCACCAAGGTCTGCTACGCCGGCTCTGCGATCAACCGGAAGCCCAAAGCAGTGCCAATTTATACAGGGGTCGGGTTTAAGTGCAGCATTGAAAACAATGAACTGTTTATGGTGAACTGCATAGGTGGTTTCATCCGATCCAGGAGGATTCTTCTCAAGTCCACAAGAGCGGCACCTGGGGACATTGTGGTGTAAAATAAATGCAGCCAAGTGTTTGCTTGGCTGTGCGGAGACATGCCTGGGAGCTGCAGCCAACTCAAAATAAAAGAACAGGCGGCAAAAAACAGGCAGTTGTCAAATGGCAGAATGCATGCTTTCATCGTAGGGGGGAAGTATATTGTGTTACGCTGGTCTTATTTACAGATACAATTCTGTCCGGAACAAACTAAAAAGGTGCAGCAGAACACAGCACGGTTCATGTGCAGGCAACAGCTCTGAAATCTCAACATTCAATTCTTTGGAGAATTATTGCGATTCTTTACTCACAAACCCTCCTTATTTTAGAATGTAGCCCTCACAGAAAGAAAGCATAGTGAACACAAACATAGTGCAAATTTGGATTTTAAAGAATTTAAATTACCCCTTGGGAACAATCCAATGTTAGGCATAGTCAGAGCAGACCCACTTACATCAATGGACTTGACAATGGGTCTTCTATGACGTATTTGGTTCTCATCCATAATCTTTAAAAATAAGTAGTTTCAGACAAACTATCACAATGTTATTGTACGATATTGTCTCATTTGTATTTATTTAACATTATTGCACTTTATACAGTATTCTTAAATCTTCAGCAAAATCTAAAAGGCCACCAGTTAGCTATACCTGCTTAATGGGTAGCAACCAAATCATAGACAGAGAAATTCAAGTATAAATACCGGCAAATAAGAAGTAACCCCCACACCTCCCTCTTTTAATTAAAATGTCAGCCCTAACCATGAACTGGTTCTGAAAGTTTTTATTTACTGCTTCCGTTTTGTTCTGTGTTCCAGAAGTATTCAACTCTGCTTAAAATATTTATTTCCATTCCTTCCGAAGCAAGACTATCTTCAAGATCAGTATATTTAAAGTCCGTCCCCTTTAGCTCCTTTGGCAGACCAAGTAGTCACAAGATCCAAGAAACAAGTCTGTGCCGTGTTTCCTCCCCCCCCCCGCCCCCTATAGAATTCTGATATGCAATCAAAATGCAGTTATATATATAAAAAAAGGCTGCTACCACTGATGGCAAGCAACAAATGCATTGTAAAGTCCAACCATTTATTTGTTTGTCAGTCATTTCCACCTCCTCTGATCATTCCGTGGGGGACCCAATCCACAAAATATTAATGACAAAGCGAATCCTACTAAAACAGGACAAGAGTTAAAAGCCAATGCACAAAACAATTATTAAACGCTAATGAACAATTTACAATTCAGCAAGGGAAGAGCACTGGGACCAGACAACTCAAAACCAAAGCAGGGGAACTGCTCCATGCTCCAAGTGCTCGGCACAGTGTGTCCTAGGGCTGTTTTTGATGCCTATCAATGCAAAAAGGAAGTCCTTCCACCATTTCTCAGACAGACCACCAACGTGGCATGAAAAATCGCATTGACAGCCAAAAGGAGCAAATCGTTCTAGGAACATCACCATGAATTGCAGCTCAGGAATAACCACAAAAGATGTGTCCCATAGTTCCAAGAGATGACAAGCGTAACTTGATTGACTGAATGCCCAACTGCCTAAAGAGATTCTGCCGCCAAGAAATCAGAAATATTTTTCAAGCTTTCGGCTGGCATTGCCTCATTTTTAGAATTAATTGTGGGGTGGGAATTTTATTCCCTGCGCCTATGTGAAGAGTCCAAGCTGCTGTGCTGCATTAAATTTCCTGGGTGACATTCAACATCAAGATATGTGGGTAAGTCACCCTAGATGCTAGAGAGGGAGGGAAGAATGAAACATACAGTTGCTGTCTTTCTGGAACTGCATTTAATATAATATGTAAACCTAGCCCAAGTCCCTTTATAAAAATCACACATGATTACAATGCTGCCATTTCAGTCTGTAATATTATTATTATTATTATTATTATTATTATTATTATTATTGACTAGTAAACCCATCTCCTCCTCTTGGAAATCTTACATAACAACTGTGCACTTGGAAATCTTACATAATAACAGTGTACTTTCATACATCTGGCTATATCAGCTTTCTTCAACCTTGGGCTTCCAGGTGTTGCTGGACTAGAACTTCCATCATCCGTGACCACTGTCTCATCTGGCTGGAGAGGATGAGTGGTTGGAATCCAACAATATCTGGACCCAAGGTTGAAAAACTGTGGACTATATTGTGCCCCCTGTACGCTGGATCACCTTGTTACACAATGTCTGGATTCCAGCTAGCTTTAGGACTAGCAAGCTCCTTTGGAGAATGAGCCACTCTGAAGTCTAGGCCACGAGAGGCTTCTATTGCAGGAGAGACATTACCAGCAGGACACAATGACATCAACCTTTGCCGTGTCCTTGCAAAAACAAACATTTGCTTCTGTATCATAAGCCGTCACCAGACAACAATTTTTTATCCTCCTCCAACATTCCAGCAGCTATGTGCTCACTTTTCTATCCTCAGGGCAGGATAAACGCAGAACCAAAGACCCAAATGTTCAAATAAGACCTTAGGGACGCCAAACAGCTGCAATGAGGAAAGATTAAGGTCATCTCAAGATGGTTGGGAGAGAAGGGTTCTAAGCCAAGCCTTCTTCCAAGTGTTATGTTTTCTGGGGTGAGAATTCAAAAATTAAGTTCTTCTTCAATGGCGTTTTGAAGTGTCGCAATCCCAAGAGGATGGTACCACACCCCTCGGCCCACTTCAGTCAGCTCTGACAAAAGGGAAGAAATATATCACAGAAATATATCACAGGAGGATTCAGCAATGGGTCCCCAACAGCTTCTTTTTCAGCCGTTTCTGTTACAATGGACTGACTCCCTTGGCAATCTTGCCTAATTTTTCGCTCTCAAAAAAATAAGCCACGTTTATAATGGAGCCACTACCAAACTGAAGGCTATAGGCACACCGCAATTCAAACACACACCTTCTCCATTTGCTCCCAACCTTGCCCGATCACCTGCATATGCTAGGAAGATGCAGCTGAAAGCTTTCACATCATCCAACTAAGCTCACTGGAGTTTACCCCACAAATAACTGAACAAGACTGCAGCCTAAGCCTCACATGCAATACCAGCTACAGGTAGGCAGCCGTGTTGGTCTGTTGTAGTCGAAGCAAAATAAATAAATAAAAATTGGTATCTGAAGAAGTGTGCATGCACACAAAAGCTCATAGAATGACAAACTTAGCTGGTCTCTAAGGTGCTACTGGAAGGAATTTTTTTATTATGCAATACCAGCGTTGAGGTTCAGGATTTGAATAAACATGTTATAATTCAAAAGCAAAACATTTTTTTTCTTAGAATCCATTTGATATTCTCAACAACTCAGTACAACAGATTGTTCCTTTTAGTGGCTTGTTTATGAACAAGCTGCCCTTCCTCTTGCAGGAACATTGGAAGCATCTCCCTTGTTGAGCTTATTTATCCCGTTCCAACCGTGACCTTTGCAGTTGGCCTCGAGATTTTTGTCACAGTCCAGAAGCGTGAGTTTCCTGGCCCAGAAGCACACCGGCTGCTCTTAGTAGGGAGTTTGCTCCTTATCTGCAAGAGGAGAGCTACACCATACCCTCCTTCAAAATAGTAAAATACTGGCTTACGCAGCAGATTTCACACACACAGCATATACTTAGACCTCCTCCTTAACTAACCCTCTATGATCAGGAGGCCTCCTTCCATTTGCAGAAGGAATGGGGATCCAGCAGAGCATACAAGGGAGCAGGTGGCACTCAGAGGGCTGCCCAACAGTGTTCGAAATTAGCCAGGCGCCAGGTGCATTTTGCACCTAGCTATCAGCTACTTGCGACCAAGTGAAGATGCCAGGGTGACAGGATGGCGCCTGACATCTCCACCATCTGGGGATCATTGGATCTACACTGTTTTCACATGCTACTATCCCATCAGTTGTATTTTATCTGCACAATTGGAATGAATTTCTGGAACCAAAATGCTTTTTCTGTGCAGCCTGAGCAGGAGCAGTCACCATTAAGAAAAAGAGGGTGAAATAGGTCGATAGACATGTGGACTGTCCCTGGATCAAGTGACTCTTCTTCTTTAAGTTCTCAAAGCTCTTAACCTAGTTCAAGGTTGTCATATGAACTAGCCAGATCAATCAGTCAGTCCATTGTCTGAAAAATAAGACTTTGGAGCCATCTTGCCCCAAAATGGCAAAATTTGGCACCTAGCTTTTATATATATATATATATATATATATATATATATATATATATATATATGAGTTTCTAACAGAAGAAGAAGAAGAAGAGGAAGAGTTTGGATTTGATATCCCGCTTTATCACTACTCTAAGGAGTCTCAAAGCGGCTAACATTCTCCTTTCCCTTCCTCCTCCACAACAAACACTCTGTGCGGTAAGTGAGGCTAAGAGGCTTCAAAGAAGTGTGACTAGCCCAAGGTCACCCAGCGGAGGAGGAGACGTGAACCCGGTTCACCAGATTACGAGACTACCGCTCTTAACCACTACACCACACTGGCTCACACTGTGGCCCAACCCTCCAGGGGTATAAGGACAAGGGGAAATTGATCAAAGTCTTCCCCTACGCCTTCCACTGGCAGATATGTCCCATGAGCAGAACTCTGCTCCTGAGATGCTCCCACTAGTGGAAGCTTGGTTAGGAACTAAGCCTTAGCATTTACATGCTGCTTTCAAGTGTCCAACATATTCTACCTGCAATTTTTTGTGCCATTTCTGCAACAATCCTGGAAGGCAGGCCAGCATTATACCCCCAATACAGAAGCCCAAGGCTGAGAGAGACTTGTCCAAGGCCACCTTTGGACTGCCTGGAGGAGAGTTAAGCCAAGGACTCCCTTATTCATTCCTCACTCTCTTAGCCATTTTGCTGCACCAGTTCAGTCCCTGGGAGAGGGGAGGGGAGAAGAGAAAAGTCTTCCAAGTTTTACTCGAGCAAAACCCATTTAAAAATCATCCAACTTCCAGATACTCGTCTCTTCCCAAAGTTTCATTTAGTTAAGTGCTTCTTCTGCATGTATATTTGGAGACATTCAGTAGTAGCTTTCGGTACTGATGTCTCCCATCAGCTCCAAACTCTTCATTAAAATTTTTTTTATCATTCTGTTCTGCCAAAGCATCTTGTTTATTTCTCGGCAATGGAATGGCCAAACTTTTCCATCAACTATTATGAAATGCATTTGAAATCCAAAAAGGGTCATGACTTCATATTCTCTTAGAACAAGCACGGAGGGGATGGGAATGTTAAGTTTCCGACATCACTGCTGGCTCAAGGCTGAGCTACAATCAGGGTGTTTTTAAGAATTGTGTTGCCTTGGCAAACACCAGGCTCTGGTCACATGGTGCACTCATAAGAAAATGCTTGAAACTTGCCTCTTTTTCAGTATCTCTTGATATACACGCCCACTGGTTCTCCTTCACACTGTAGGCCCAGAAGTCAGCCAGGTCCTGAGTCCCGTCCCAGCCGCCAAACAAATATACTGTTTCTAATCAAAATTTCAGGAAAAAAAGGCATTAGTTTGTGAACAAAACAGATTGAAGCATGAGATCATTGTTAGAATGTTTGCTTGCAACATCTATAAACACTTTCCAAATTTCAGGGTGGCACTCGACCAAGTTTAAATCAGTGGAGGCCTACTGAAATTAATGGACCTAATTTAGTCATGTTCCTTAGTTTCAACGGGTCGACTCCAAGGAAAACTTGCCTGAGTCGACTCCAAGGAAAACTTGCCTCCAAGGAAAACTTGCCTGAGTCAACTCCAAGGAAAACTTGCCTCCAAGGAAAACTTGCCTGACTATCACTTCCTTCGGAATATGATGGCTTATCCACTAGGAAGCTGGTGGCAAACACTTAGTGTAAAAAGCTAGCTGTATTCTAATGGGGCTTGGTCAATTCGTTCCTGGTGGGCCGTGTCCCTAACCATTTGGAGATTTTAGAATCATATAGGCTTTGATACTATCTATATGAAAAGGATCTAGCTTTGTGCTAGGAGAGGCACTGAGTAGCTCTAACAGACCAAAGAGAGGTGGGATTAAACAATGCTGTCCAATCAGATAAAAAAAGGATTGATGGACACTCAAGTGAACCTCTTACACACCTAGGATTCAAGCAGAGTAAGTGCACAGAGGCCCTCAGAGATGTCCTGACTTCTTACATTCCTTCACAAAGAGCAAAGTGAAGTTGCAATTTCTGAGTCAAGTCTATACTTTAGTGAATGGAGGGAGTTCATCTCAGTCATAAGACACTTACATTATAGGTTGGCAAGAGGTAGCACCCAGGCCAGTTCTGCTTACACGCCCTCCCGAGACATCCAAACGTTTATCCCCTTCCTATACTTCCTAAGCGGTTTAGAAAGAAAGGACCCTGAGGGGAGAAAGGTGAGCAAGTGGGGAGGTGGGGACCTTTTGTAGCCCAAGGGCCACATTCCTTTCTAGGCAGCCACTGGAGGTCCAGATGCTGCACGTGGGCATAGCCAGAAGCAAAAGTGGATGGAGCAACAAATGCAAATTTTATATTTGCTGTAGGGTATTTTATTTACAGACACACACACACACACACACACCTTTCTATCTTCCAACCAGACAGGCAGGAAGCATTATCAGAGTTATAGGTAAAAACAATTGGGGTACAAAGTAGGGCTGGAGTGGAGTATGGCCAGGGGAGACATCCAAGGGGCAGATACAGAAGGCCGAGGGGCAGATACAGAAGCCTGAAGGGCTGCACTTGGCCCTGCAAAATATCAGTTATCCAGAAGTAGTGGGGGAATTAGTCAGTGGTTACTTGGCACCTGGTATTTCCTCCAGTTCCCAAACCTTTATCCCGAGTGTGGCTGAGTTTTACACCTATCAGAGAAGGAAACCACTTTGGAAAGAGTGATGGAACGGAATCACAACCACAGATAAACCTGGTGGACCTCAGGAGGAAGAGGAGTAGGGAGATCGTGATGGCGGCTGGAGGAGCTATTGTGCCAAGGGAATTTCTACCGCAACCTGCTCCCCAATGGCTTTATGCTTTCTCCAGCCAGAGCACTACTGCTTTTTTCCCCCTACTGCTGGAGAATGAAAGACAATACACAAAGGGCTGCCCAGGTCACGGGTTAAGAGCCTCCCAACTACCACAAAACAGGTGAAAGAGGTAAGAGAAGAATAATAGGATTGTAGAGTTGGAAGGGATCCCGAGGGTCACCTAGTCCAACCCCCTGCAATGTAAAGAAAAAGAAATCCTGCGACAGGATCAAATGGCAGCTCCATTTTTTTATTTTAATTTCAAGTTAGCAGCTTTTGGCAACTGCAATACAGCTGGCATAGAATATAGCATTTAGACCAGGCATCCCCAAACTTCGGCCCTCCAGATGTTTTGGACTACAATTCCCATATATTCCCCGACCACTGGTCCTGTTAGCTAGGGATCATGGGAGTTGTAGGCCAAAACATCTGGAGGGCCGCAGTTTGGGGACGCCTGATTTAGACCATCTGCTGGCTGGGGCTGATGGGAATTGTAGTCTAAAACGCTGGAGGGCAGCAGAACACCTGCCTCCCAAAACTGATTTTCTCAAGCAACATGCAGACACAGGAGAGAAAGTGCTGGGTGTTTTCTGGTCTCTCTTCTTGGTTCACGTAGGGTGACGGCAGGACTCAGAGCCTTCTGTCTTAGCAGACAGGCTGGTGTGAAAGTGTTCCCTACAGACATTTGGGGCGAAATGGCTGCTTTGTTGGGGTAGGTGCTTAAGCCGGCCCGATTCCACGCCAAAACTACTTACTGAAATAAAATATTAACATATTAATTCAAAGACATCTGGGCAGCTTTCCACCCGACAGCAATAACGCATCTGTTTTAGAAAGGGATTTTAAAAGGAGGGGGAATAGGAATTATTGACCCCTGTCTGCAGCAGTGCTAGTGGCTGCCACTGGCACCATTGCCAGGAGGTTACCTTGGGTCATTAACTTTAATTACCCTTCCTTTCTGGGCACAGGGCAGCCAGTGTTCCTTGCAAAGAGCAAGTCCTTTTGTGTGCCTAAGTTCTCACAGCTCACAAAACCCACATTTGCCACAATGGCCCGATTGATAACTGAGGAAAAAACACAGGAGATTTGGCACGCGGTACATATCCTACTGGACCTCGGGCAAAACGCCATGCAAAGCACGAAGAGGCTGCACCGATCACAAACCTGAATTGAATCTGGTGGGAGCTGGTGGAAATAGCACCCACAAGAACTGGATCCATCACCATCCTAGACTGAACTCATAAGATCACAGAAGGGACAGGAGAGAGGCAAGCTTGCTTATTGCATCTCACTTTGCAACTGCCCCCCAGCTCAAAAGACAGAGGCACCATACTTCCTCAGCGGAATGAGCAACATTTGCCTCTCTCTCTCCTCTTGTCTCCTTAGCTGATAGTACTATA
This sequence comes from Zootoca vivipara, assembly GCF_965207765.1. Lineage (NCBI taxonomy): Eukaryota > Metazoa > Chordata > Lepidosauria > Squamata > Lacertidae > Zootoca > Zootoca vivipara. The sequence goes on along the minus strand of NC_142592.1, from coordinate 64,696,767 downwards.
AATAACAAAAGTTATTTTTGGTCTGCAATTGAACTTAAGAAGTACGGAGCAAGCACTGCCTTTGTAATGAAGTATTATCTTGATGCAAATGCTTGCTCCAGAATTTGCATCAGTCCCCATAGGAATGGAAAGAGAACCCAGCTGAATCAATGGGCCAATGGTCCGTCTAGAGCAGCACCCTGTTCTCTCAGTGGACGACCAGGAGCCTATAGGAAGCCTGGAATCAGGACCAGATGGCAACATCACTCTCTGCTCCTGCTGTTTCCAGCAAGTGGGATTCAGGAGCATTCTGACAGGTAGAACATAGTCCCCCACCCCATTCCAAATTTTGACGCCCTCATTTAAAAATAAATCAGAACAAGGAAGGCCATTTTATTCCCACCACCCCTTAAACATCACTCCACAAGCGTTTGTCCATCCTCTTAATCCATAATATGAAGGATTATCTTGCCAGGCAGAATATCCCACTAGTGAATTGCTCTTAATTAGAAAGCTCTTTCCCCATGTTTAAGATAGAGCTCTTTTTTCCTTCAAGTCCTTTCATGCCATTCTGCTGAGTCCTTAAGAAGGTGATTGTCTGCGCCTCCTCTGCTGGTACATCTTCAGAATATTTAACGGCTGTTAAAACGCTCCTCGGAAATTTCCCCCTTCTAAGAAAAGCATTTCTTTCTTTCATGAAAAAGGCCCAAGTGGCAGGGAGGTATTTTGACAGTCAACCTTTGCTCGCACAATCACAGTCAAGCCAGCCTCGTCCATAACTAACCATTTGCCTGATATGCTTCACCAGAACACAATACACGCACTGCTCCCAAGTGAGTGTTATCAAAACAGGCTAATATTCCTGTGTCTTCCACATATAGTCTCCGAAGTCTATTGTTCCAATACATACCTTTCAAGCATTGCCCCTGCCTGACGCCACCCCAGCTACTTTGACATCACAACCAGTAGCTTCTGCAATGCAAAACATGCATATAGCCAAGAAACGGAGTTAACAGAACATGCGCCAACTCCTTTTCATAGAATCACAGAGTTGGGGGGGGGACCCTGAGGATCATCTAGTTCAACCCCCTGCAATGCAGGGATATGCAGCTGTCTCATATGGGGATCGAACCTGCAGCCCTGGCAATATCAGCATCATACTCTAACCAGCTGAGCTTTCCTTTTATAGGAGCATAAAGCACAGCTGCTTACGTAAATGTAACCTCCTTTTTAGAGCAGTAAAACATAGGAACATTAGGAGGCTGCATTATTCGGAATCAGGCCATCAGGTTCAGCTAGCTCATCATAATCCATGCTGACCGACTGACTTATTTATTTGATTTATATACCACCCTTCATCAAAAGATCTCAGGCCGGTTTGAAGTGGATCCCCAGGGTTCAAGGCAGAAGCCTTTCCCAGCTCCAACCGGAGATGTCGGGGATTGGAATGAAAGCAGATGCTCTTGCCACTGATCTACAACTCCTCCCGTTTAACATGGGAATACTAAACCCCCCCAACGATCAAACCATGTAACAGCAGTCAAAATTACCATAGCAGAATACAGGAACCACCAATTTTACTAACAGAAAAATCAGACGCATTATCTATTCTCTAGAACAGGCATAGGCAAACTCGGCCCTCCAGATGTTTTGGGACTACAACTCCCATCACCCGTAGCTAACAGGACCAGTGGTCAGGGATGATGGGAACTGTAGTCCCAAAACATCTGGAGGGCCAAGTTTGCCTCTGAATCACCATCTAAACAAATGCAGCTTTGGGGTGGGAGGAAGAAAGGGGTGACACCCTCAAAACTTACAAGGAGAGGAAGGAAGAACTTTCTGACAGTAAGAGCTGTTTGACAGTAGAACGGACCTCCTTGAGAAGCTGTGGACTCTCCTTCCTTGGAGGTTTTTAAGCAGAGGTTGGATGGCCATCTGTCAGGGATGCTTCAGTTGAGATTCCTGCACTGCAGGGGGTTGGACTAGATGACCCTTGGGGCCCCTTCCAACTCTATGAATTCCTTATTCTAGAGACACAATGCTAGAAGCCCTTTTTATTGTTAAAAAGACAAACCACTAGTACTTGGAGTCGGCTTGAATAGGAGATCTTAATTCGGAAGGTGGGGCAGGATTTATAGACTAGGAGATGCTCCCTAAGATTTTAAGCTTTAAGCTTGCTTGATGCCATCGGAGACAGAGGCCTGACCTCCGGTTATGAAAGCACATCCCCGTATTGCTGCTTGCAGCGACGCTGACAGGTTACGTAACCATCCTCCTCTGACAGGAATTATCATCAATTCCATAGCACTGTGAGAGCAAACACGCACACGGTTGCCCCTAACAAAGCGTCTACAGTGATGTCTCCTGGCTTCATGAGGCACTAAGCAAAATATTAAAATGGATGCCCACAAGACATGCAATAAATTGGCAGGAGGGATCTCCTCTCTCAGGTAGCTGGCTAGTAAGCCAAGTGCTGATTCATCCCCACGCCAGGCGCTTTGCTATTCATAGCTCAGCCATATCGTGTCATTTTTATCTCGGTGGCGGCGGGAGGCTGCCTCCAACTCTGGGACCCCAGGCTGCCATTTGCAATAGACTGGCCAGAACCAGTCTTTTGGATTTATGCCCATAATGAGAATAAGAGGGGCATGTTTGTGGAAAAGAATGGTTTTTGTGGTTTGTCTAAAGCAAACCAGGGATATGTTGTTCCTCAGTGAGATTCCAGAGGAAAAATCCTCTGGGCCCTTCTTAACTAAAGAAAAACGAAGCTTAAGTCCGATGCAATGGAGACGGAATTTCCATTCAGGAAGAGATTGTTCAGGATGGAGAAGGCCAATGTCATGTTCCATGGATCAAGGTAAGTCTAGGGCAGTAGAAAAACTAGGACGGGGGGGGGGGGGCAGAAGGGGAAGCTCCCCTGTGCTCAAAATAGGCCCCAAAGGTCATGTAGCAAATTGGAAGTTTTCCAGATGACGTTAAAGCAGCTAACACTTACTTTTTCAGCTTGGAATAATTGAAATATGCATCCTCAGGGCGGCAGATGGAAAGCTATGTAGCTCAGTTTTATCAAAGACATATGGGATGTGGTAGCAAGCTTCTCGGCGGCCGGTAAATCACTTACAGCCACTGAATATTGGGCTGGCAGCAAATACAGACTTGCAAATGTGGTGAGGGGTTGCTGAGAGGAGAGCAGCAAGCAACAAGAGCAGTCCACCTTGAAATTCTGGCAGCGACTGACACACCTTTACAATTCCTCAACCACACTTGGATTGTTCCCGATTGCACATCCCGAAAGTGTCAAACAAGCTTGAAATAGCGGGAGCACAAAATGTCCTGGTACTATTTGCCCAGAAAAATCAGGCAAATAGCCACTGGTCACCAGTACCTTCCCTGAACATGTGGCAGTTTTAAAACGACAGCGGGTGTACGTCATAATTTGTTGAGACAAACTGCAGAATTCCAGAAACTGGCCTCCCTACAAAGTAACTTCTGTTATGCACGTCAGGAGGAAATTTCCTATTCTATTTCTGCCAGAAAAATAACATTAAAAAGTATTCCGCTTTCTGTCCACTAGAGGGTGCTTCCCTGCTGCATTAACAATCCCTCCGGCATTTAACGGTATAACTATTATTTATTATGTGGCTGTTAACTAGAAGCTGTACAAAAATGATAAAACAATGTCCCCACACAAAATACTATGAACTAACAAAACAAACCATGAGGGAGGAAAGAAAATGAGGAAGAATGGTTAGGAGGCATATATATAGAAAGGCCTTGATTGCTTTAAAGTTGTTTTTCATTTATTTATAGGGTTTATATGCTGCCTTTCGAAACAAAAGTTTGTCCAAGGTAGCTTAGAATCAGTATCTAAACCAGTATAGTTATAACTCTAGTTACATTCGCTGCGGGTTGCGTGCATCACGGGCTACGAACTCGCCAAACCTGGGAGTGCCGGAACGGGTTACTTCCGGGTTCGGCGATTCGCGCATGGGCAGACACACCGAATGACGTCACGCGCATGCACAGAAGCGCCGAATCGCACAGCGAGTATGCGCAGATTCGGCGCTTCAGGTTCCGTACTGCTCTGGATGCGAACGGGGCTCCGGAACGGATCCCGTTCGCGTCCAGAGGTACCACTGTATCTAAAAAGTTAAAACTGAAACAGCAATATAAGACAATTCCTAATCTAGACCCGATAAAAGAGTGCTTACAATTTTTAACAGAGAGCAGCAAAAGTTTAAAAATCCAGCCCATCATTTTAGCCCAAATGCAGCCTGAAATACTACAGTGGTACCTCGGGTTACAAACGCTTCAGGTTACAAACTCCGCTAACCCAGAAATAGTACCTCACCAGGGTGAGAAATCTTGCTCCAGCGGCACGGCGGCAGCAGGAGGCCCCATTAGCTAAAGTGGTGCTTCAGGTTAAGAACAGTTTCAGGTTAAGAATGGACCTCCGGAACGAATTAAGTTCTTAACCAGAGGTACCACTGTAGTATTTTAAAGTCTACTTTAGGTCATTTCTCTTAATTCAGCTTTCCTTGTACACATATATCTACCCTGAAAACTCTCTGGTAGAGGTTAAAAGCAAGCAAGCTGTACTTCAGAATAAATAACTTTTCTATTCAGAGATTTATTTACTTTTTACTGTGCTCCTCGAAGCCCTTATAACAGCTTACAAAACTAGGGAGCTGGTATGACCACAGTGACCTGAAAAAATGCAGCTAAGATTGAAAAAAAGTCTTCCGTGTTCAATGAAGACTTTCTTAAAGGGTGAGTGAGTCTATTTCAGAGCAACCTCTTAAACAGATGGGTCTGGGATACCAAAACATATTTGGGTAATCCGAAATCACCCAATAAGAGTGCTATTTATGCAAGCACCAAAGAAAATTGGGATTCACTAAAAAAAATGTTTATCGTGGCTGAGGTAATGGAAAGCAAAAAATAACTGCAGACCATTAGTCAATCTCCCCAGCAGAAAGGTTTCCTCCCAGCAATCAGACCCCAAAGCACAAAGTAAAAACCCCATCCGCCAAGGACCTCAAAGAGAACTTTCTCCTGGTCCTCAGCCAGATGTCCACCCCACTCGATGACATCACGTCTCTGGCTGAAGCAGTCGCAGAAACCTCAGACAAAGGCAGCCAGCCTTCCTTGACCCTTAGGGGCTCCTCAATCGATCCACTAAATTAAAAAATAACCAGTTAAACCAAGCCCGAAATATGACTGCTTTGTACACTGGGCAAAGGACGGCACACTGATCCCCAGAGCCATGGACCTTAATCAGCCCCAAACACACTTGTCTTGACAGAAGGAAAGCTCAAGAACCACAGGGCATCAAGCAGACAAAATCAGGACACGCCAGGCTAGGATCAGAGGGGCACGGTCCTACCCACCAGCCAGGGTTGTTGGTGTATGAAGATTCGGTAGGCAAACAAGGTATGTAGGCGAGCAGAGAGAAGGGTCCAGGAAGAAAGGAGAAAGAGACACGCAGAGGAAGCCTAGTGGAGCTAAACCAACTGCCTCACACAGGAAAGGCTGGAAACCTCTGGTGCCAAGTCTGCACGGAGTTCCCACGAAGCTATGCAAGACTCCTGGCAATTATTCAGGCTGCAAAACTAGGTGGGTCTGAATAAGACAGGTCCCGAGAACTCCAGCCCCAAGAGCCTGATGCCAACATTGCATGGTGCAGAACAATTTTGTTTTAAGTGAATCTGCTTCAGGTCTGTGATCGTGTTGCGTTCCTCCAGCTAAACACAGCCGTCTGCACCACTGCACTGGAAGGGGAAGGAGCTGAGGTCAAAAGCTCCCTGCCTTATCCAGCAATGGTCCTCCTTTTGCAACCCTTCGCTGGTTTCTCGACAGTTTAAGCTGAACCTTGAAATAAGGTCACCCACAGAACTGAGCTCTATAGCAAGATGCGAAACCAATTATAGTTTTATTTTTAAAAAGAACAAAAAAAAACTAAAGGCTGCTCACCTGTCTGCACGTCAATGACCATTTGATGGCCGCCTCTCATTCCAGGCCTGCTATCCTCGCCATCACCTTTTTCAAGTTTAAGGGAGAGAAATCCTCATTATTCTACATGGTTGTGAGCTTCCCCACGCACGTATTTAACTGCATTCAAGATGCCCAAACTTACATAATTCCAAGAATGAAAACGGCACCACTGGCTATTGTAACGCAAAATATGCGGCTGTCAAAACAGAATGGATGAAATCCAACATGATACTGGCTAGAGCGTTGGAATGAGACTGGGGAGACTTGGGTTTGAATTTCTACTTGGATTCAAAGTTTATTGGATGGCCTTGAGTTAGTCCCTCCCCAGGTTGTTGCAGGGATAACTTGAGAAGACCACATAGGCCACCCTGAGAGCCTGGGGAGTTAGGGTGGGATAATAATGCAACTTCCCCCCCCCCCCATCAACCCCATGTGAAATATGTGCATCTTGAAAGGACACTTTCCTCTTCTGAAAACAAAATGAAACAAAAAAGGTGGAGGGTCTTCTCACTGACCAGGTCACTATATTATTTTCATGACCTTATGGGATCTGAAGTGCACATACAGCCAGTAAACGAAGGCATTAAAATCCCTGCGGTCAGCTCCTGTTTGGACCATGATTCTTACACATTTTGCACTAGCTTCTGAAGATCTTCCAGGAATAGCCCACCACACTCTGCGTTGCAGCAAATCCAATACAGTATTGTCTCACCTTTGGTGCTTTTGGGGATTATCTGACCCCACCGTGGTTTGTATTCCTGCTGACTGATGTACTGGTTGAACAAGCCATCTGTTTTAAGTGGGGGGGGGGGACAAAAACAGGAGAAAATGTCAGCAGCTGGCTGCTTCACATAAAACATCACTTAAAAAAAACATTAAATAAACTATGCTAATTACTATACCTTTAAAAAGTAAATAGCATTAATTAAAACCTGATCAAAAGTCACCATGAACATTTTAGAGCAGAAATCTTGGTAACAGAAATTGGCAAATGCACCAAGTGCCATGATGAGGTATCACTCACAATCAAACACGTCAGGTAAGAAGGATATACCTCCTCAGAAAAGGTGGGTAGCCAAACTTAGTGGTTTTCAGGTGAGGGGGCATGACTGGAGACAGACCTAAGGCGCAGAAAGAGAGGCTTGGAGGACCACATTGAGCCCAAAGGCTTGAGTTTCTCCACCCCTGATTTATGGTATTTTATTGCATCCATTGCATATTTCCTTTTAATCAGCCGCTCACCACTTTGGTGGCCTTTGGGCTGAAAAGCAGCCTATAAATAAATGGCAACAGTAATAATACCCTTTGACCAGGAGAGATCTCACTGTGTGGAGACAGCAGGGGAGTTCAGCCAGAGAAGCTGCTGGAGGCCATCGCTAGCGGCTCAGGATGTCAGAATGTGTGCTCCTGCTCAGGCAAGCTGGATCCTGTCCTTGTTTTGAGGATGGATGAGAATGCTTCGAAGCGCAAAAAGCCTTTGCATCTCATGCCTGCAGAATTCCCCTGGCAGCTCCTAAGACCAAAATGCAGCATGGTGCTTTTTTAAAGGGTCGGGTCAGGATCTCTAATCAACACCCCCCCCCAGGATGACTTGTGTCACATACAACGCTCTCCCGCCTCCAGCTGTGTTTGTGACTTCCTTATAACCCGGCTTCTCTTGCGCAGGATGCTAGGCCTGGAGTTCTTCCAGGCTTCTTCCCAGAAATATTTCTCCCTTGGCAGCCACTCCGCTTTCAATCTCCTTGTGCTAAACACCAACAAAGGCTTGTTTTGAGCTGGCACTGGCCAGGGAGGGAAAGAGGGAGGGTGGGTGAGCTGGTTGAATCTTGTAGAAAGCACCTGACCCCTCTCCTCCCATTCCTCTCGCTGCCAAACCGCACACGGAAAAATGTCACCACAATGCACAGGATTCCTCCGTCCCCTGCACCGAGGAGCCGACCTGCATCTGTTTAGGGTCATTGTCCAACTTTTATAATGAAATGACGGTTTAGAAATAAGGCTTTCAGCTGATTTTTAGAAACAGTTCTCAACCAGCTTGGTTACCAAAACATGCCTCCAAAGCCCTCATCAGCAACAATTTGGGCCAGTTTGTTACTTAAGGCAGCTGGTGCCAGGAGTGGGGCTTTTAGGTGCTTTGCAAAATGTACCTTGCTGGGACATCACAATTTCATCGTTTCACAGAAGGGCCACTGGTGTCTCTTGAAGTGGCTTGGCTGCACAGCAGGGGATTTCTGGGATGTGCACAAATGACCTACCAACTCTCTTCTTCTTCTTTTTTAAGCAGGCTGAGATAACTACCTTTAATTCAAGTGATAGAAAGGAGCTAAGAGAAAAGAATGGCTAGAGGAGTCCTCTAGCTGGAGAAACTGCAAGTATTTCAGCATACATCTTGAAGCTAAGGGCAGGAGGGGGGAAACTGTGCAAGCCTCCCCAAGGATGTGTTTCATCAACGGCACCAAAATTTAAGAAGGATGTTGACAAGCTGGAAGGTGTGCAGAGGGGGTGACCAAGATGATCAAGGAAACCAAGCATTATGAGGAGTGGTTGAAGATGCTGTAGTACCAAGCTACAGCCCTCCAGTTCTGAAAGACTCTCCTGCTAATCTAGCTCATTCCACAGATCTCCAACATCTGATGCCCCCACCCACCCCAAAAGACTGTGTCCTATTCAGCCCTGAACAGCATCCCTACTTGATGGCCTCCAGATGTTCCAGACTACAACTCCCATTGGCCACTGACAGCATCACCAATAGTCATGGATGATGGGGGTTGTAGTCCAGCAGCATCTGGAGGGCACCAGGTTGGGGAAGGGGTTCTAGGCAGAGAACTGAGGAGAAATAGCAAAGAAATGCCCCCTTACCCAGCTTCTACGACCTAAGGACAGTTCCTCAAGTAGCAACTTGCTTGCCTACCACTTTGAGACTAAGCACATATTTTCTCAAGAAGCAGAGCAATTATTTCAGTTCTAAATAAATTTAGCTTGCTGCTAACCGGGCATTTCACAATGCACTGCAGTCTTTTCAAGAGCGTACACATAACTGAGCTGGAAACAGATGTTTGGCAGGCTCAGAAAGGCAAAATCACTGACCCAATAGCAGCTTGAAACAGTTCAAGGCTTGTTCTCCCATTACAAAGTGGGGAGTTCAGGGGCAGTGTGACCATACCAAGGCTCACAGACACAAAGTGTGACTCGGACCCAGGGAAGAAATGAAGGTTTGGGGGGGGGGGGGTGTCACAGATGATTAGTTAAGTCTACATCAGAGCCAGTTCTCCCCCTTAACCAGTCCAAGAGTGGGGTAGACACAGCTCCCTGACCGTCCCACATTGCTACCAAAGCCACCATACAGAAAAGATGCAGACCCTATTTCAAAATAGTACCCTGAACACACTTGATATCTCATCTGATCTTGAAAGCTAAGCAGGGTCAGGCCTGGTTAGTACTTGGATGGGAGACTGCATGGGAATTCCGGATGCCATAGGCTTATACAAAATTATAGCTCAGTCATTAGAGCATGAGATTAAAAATCTTAGGGTGGTGGGTTCAAGCCCCAAGTTGGGCAAAGGATTCCTGCATTGCAGGGGGTTGAACTAGATGACCCTTGTGACCCTTCCAACTCTACAATTCTATTGTTCTACCTCTGCTTCATAGCCAATAGAGTATTCCCACTAACTGTCACCACTTTCCCCAGCTGGTCAATATGTCTATTGCAGAGATGGGTAGCCTGTGGCCCTTCAGATTTATTGAACTCCAATTCCCACCAGCCCCAACCAGCATGACCAATGGTCAGGGATGATGGGAGCTATAGACCAGCAATGTCTGGAGGTTTTCTACCCCTCCTTTATTGGAACCAACTAAATTGCAGCCTGGTAAATTAAAGTCTGGCTGCTTTGTTAAAATAAAGGCAGCCACATTGGTCTTTATTTCTGCTATCTGCCTATCCCGGGAACCTATGCAGAGTTTTTAAAGGTTTGACACAGATCTGGGTTACAAACCAGACTTTATGATTTCTCAAGAGATGGGAAGCAGCCATTTCCTCTTTATGCCCAGAATACTAGTTGTGCAACCTGATATCTGAGACTTATTCAGCCAGCAACCTCCATCTTGAAACAGAGCTTGCAAGTTGACCTCAAAGCTAATTGTTGCATGTTGTTTTTCCTTGTCCTCCTCACTGCTTGCATTGTGTAACATCTTTCCTGATGGAAGTGTTCTGGAGAACTTGAAAGCTTGCCATACTTTATTAGAACTAAAGATTTCGGCAAATATATTGCCCAACTGGGATTTGTTTTCTTATGGATCATGAATGCTGTTTTATTTCTTCTCTTCTTTTGTATATTACCCTGTACCCACAGATCTCAGGGTGGATACAACATAAAATCACAATATAAAAGACAAAATACATAACAAAAACACATTTTAAAAGGGCATTGGATGTCTATCAGCACAGGGCCTGGTTAAAGAAGAACGTTTCTGCCTGGCACCTAAAGGTGTATAGGTGCCAGGTGAGCCCACCTGAAGAGAGCATTCTACAGACAGGGAGCCACTGCAGAAACCTGTGTCCTTTGTGTCACTCCTCTATGCCTATCCAAAGGCACCTCCTCAACACTTACCTGACTCAATAATAAACCCTGCCTCTTAGAGCACCCAAACACTTGTGCCAAGCTAAGGAAAAGATGGAGCCAGCTGCAACTGGTTGCCAAGATCTAGCTGTCTCCCCTATTATCATCACTCTGTAATCAATAGTCACATTCCCCAAACAGCACGAGGTTTTGTGCTGTTAGATAATTATTTCATACTTCAGATGAGCATCCATGTGGGGAATTGGTGAAAGCCCACCTGGCTTTAGCTGGCTAAGAAGATACGAACTTCCTGTCTAGTCATGGGGACCAACGTCTCTTACAAAAGCCAAGGGAATGGTCATTCAGATGTACGCTTTCCACATGTATTAGTTGGAAAAGGGAAAGCATTGCATCAGAATCAGCCCCTAGCAGTCCTCTGCCAACAGATACGCAGTCATCGGAAATGGGCAAGAAGTCATCCAAACAGGAGCAGGTGGGTGTTTGTGAATTTACAAGTTTTCACAGCTCTGGCGAGATGAATTATTTGGAACGGTTGGTGCCTGCATCTGGAGGCGCTTCCAAGCAACACCATTAAGGTAACCCTGCATTTGGCATTTCTACCATATGACTGAACTTTCTTGAGAGCTAGACAGAATATAGGCTGCCTGGAAGCTCTAGGAACGAATCCAAATATGAGGTATTTAAGCCCCGGCTGTGAAACAGCTGGGTTTCAGGGAAACCTTTTTTTTATTATTTCCAAGAGGAAGTCCGGCAGCTGCCTGAGTTTCCATCTGCACATTTTCTGAGAATTTCAGAAGACACGGGAGGGGAGGGGGACTGAGGAAGCATGTGTGGCCGATGGCCAATAGACACTGAAAACACATTATCTGGATGCAGGGCAAAGGGGTGTCGGCCTGCCATGGACTGGTCCCAGCTACAGCCAGCTCTAGCCCTGGGTTCCTCACCGCTTCTCTCCACCCAGTCAAGCACCCTCTGCAGTATTGTGAGAAAAATAAATATGTGGCACTTTCAAGCACAAGTGCAAACCCAAACCCATTTCCAATGCATGTGTACAAAAGCCAGCAGTTTAGTTTTCCAGAAAGCTTCATTTCTGCTTTGGCCAGTTAAGGCAAGGGGGGAATGTAGGCCCAGGGAACTTGAGAAATTCCCTGGAGGAGGAGGACTTGGTAAGAAAACTAGTGCTTTGGCATCTCGGTAAGATCTTCAAGGAAGCATGCAGCCACAAGGAGGTGTTTATGTATGAGCTGCCCCGGGCTTTGCCAGTTGGTAAACAGCTGCCTCATTCTTTGCCCTGGGTTTAGCTCATGCAGTTGAGGGATTCACCTGTGGAAAAAGCATCCCTGGGCTCAGTTCCAGCCACTGACAAACACTTCTTTGGTTAAAGTTCACTCCGAGGCAATCTGAGCACTCTCACTGGGGAGACTGTTTCATGCTCCTGTCCCTGGCTCACTCCCCCACACACACACACACCTGGCGCACCACCCACTGCTCCTTAACCAGAGAGGGAAGGCGAGGAGACACCTGCCATTTGGTAACAGCCCTGAAACCCAAAAGGCTGCAGTCAACACTGCTAAGCTTGCTTCTGCTTCCTGCCCTGTGTGACCAGGAGTAAGTTGAATAAGTCACATGATGCAAGTGGCCAGCCAATACCATATATTACAGTGAGACGTTATGGGCCAGGCCACACACCTCCAAGAATAGGAATACAAATGCTTGTGCACCCCCACCATGCCTACAGGGAACTATATTTTGCAAGCTTCAAAAATGTTCACCCATGTGATGGTGAGGCAACCCCCTTGTTTCCCAGACTCAATGGTCAACCCGTAAATGTAAGCATCACATCCCTCAGAGGCGCTGCATCTGGAAATTTTTTCCCAAAGGCAAAATGCTCTCGGCTCCACGGCAATAAATCTAGCTGGGGCAAGGTGTCCCAGTGGGTCAGTAATGTGGAGCTCCTCTTGCACTGGAACTCAGAGATCCCAGGTACCCATTCCATTTGTCACATCACAATATTATTATTATTATTATTATTATTATTATTATTATTTATTATTTATACCCCGCCTATCTGGCTGGGTTCCCCCAGCCACTCTGGGCGGCTTCCAACAAAATATTAAAATACAGAAATCCATCAAACATTTAAAAGCTTCCCTAAACACAAGCAGCCATGCAAGCCAGGTCCAAGAAATATGGCACTCCCCAGGAGGAAGACAGAGGAATCTAGAGGGGATTGCAAGCAAGCATGCAAGGAAACAGGAGCCTCTAACCACCTTCTTTCATGCATTATTTCTCTGCTTATCTTATCTTTCCTTTAACAGCTAATTATCCCTGTTCCTTCCCAGTCACACAAACCCTAGGGGACAATTGGCTATTAAAGGAAAGATAAAGGAAAGATAAAGGAAAGATAAGATCAGCACAATAAGACTACCGCACAATTGCGCTCATTTCACACGCTAGCAAGGTTATGCTCAAAATTCTACAAGGCAGGCTTAGGCAGTATGTGGACCGAGAACTCCCAGAAGTGCAAGCTGGATTTCGAAAGGGCAGAGGAACCAGAGACCAAATAGCAAACATGCGCTGGATTATGGAGAAAGCTAGAGAGTTCCAGAAAAACGTCTACTTCTGCTTCATTGACTATGCAAAAGCCTTTGACTGTGTCGACCACAGCAAACTATGGCAAGTTCTTAAAGAAATGGGAGTGCCTGATCACCTCATCTGTCTCCTGAGAAATCTCTATGTGGGACAAGAAGCTACAGTTAGAACTGGATATGGAACAACTGATTGGTTCAAAATTGGGAAAGGAGTACGACAAGGTTGTATATTGTCTCCCTGCTTATTTAACTTATATGCAGAATTCATCATGCGAAAGGCTGGACTAGATGAATCCCAAGCCGGAATTAAGATTGCCGGAAGAAATATCAACAACCTCAGATATGCAGATGACACAACCTTGATGGCAGAAAGCGAGGAGGAATTAAAGAACCTTTTAATGAGGGTGAAAGAGGAGAGCGCAAAATATGGTCTGAAGCTCAACATCAAAAAAACCAAGATCATGGCCACCGGTCCCATCACCTCCTGGCAAATAGAAGGGGAAGAAATGGAGGCAGTGAGAGATTTTACTTTCTTGGGCTCCTTGATCACTGCAGATGGTGACAGCAGTCACGAAATTAAAAGATGCCTGCTTCTTGGGAGAAAAGCAATGACAAACCTAGACAGCATCTTAAAAAGCAGAGACATAACCTTGCCGACAAAGGTCCGCATAGTTAAAGCTATGGTTTTCCCAGTAGTGATGTATGGAAGTGAGAGCTGGACCATCAAGAAGGCTGATCGCCGAAGAATTGATGCTTTTGAATTATGGTGCTGGAGGAGACTCTTGAGAGTCCCATGGACTGCTAGAAGATCAAACCTATCCATTCTTAAGGAAATCAGCCCTGAGTGCTCCCTGGAAGGACAGATCGTGAAGCTGAGGCTCCAATACTTTGGCCACCTCATGAGAAGAGAAGAATCCTTGGAAAAGACCCTGATGTTGGGAAAGATTGAGGGCACTAGGAGAAGGGGACGACAGAGGACAAGATGGTTGGACAGTGTTCTCGAAGCTACGAACATGAGTTTGACCAAACTGCGGGAGGCAGTGGAAGACAGGAGTGCCTGGCGTGCTATGGTCCATGGGGTCACGAAGAGTCGGACACGACTAAACGACTAAACAACAACAACAAGATCAGGGGAACAACAGAGGGATGCAGAAAGGTAGCCACTCCTTTCTGCATTCCCCTGCTATTCCCTCCAGAATCAACTGCATGCCTCCAGGGCAACTGCAGCATAGCCGGCCAGAGCCAGGCTTACACATGATGAGTACTTTTGCCGTGATGGACATGACATGCAGCCACATTAGGGAACACTCCTCTGAGTCCAGAGCAAGTGGGGAGTTCGTTTACAGGAAGATTTAGTTCTGTAAAGTTTGTTCTGGGTTGGCTGCCTGCCAAGCTGCAAAGAAGATTGTATTCATATTATTCATATTCATTCATCCCTCTTTTACTCAGAAGGGTCTCAAAGCAACTTGCAATTGTTTGGCACTGCCAACAATCTGAATGACATAGGGCTGGGCGATATCTGGTTTTCAACACTGATATATCACCGGCTAAACATCGTGATGTACTGATATATCACGATGTCTGAAATAAGGATGGAACTATGTAGAGTCACTGATGGCTTCACAGTTTTTCCTGCATTGTGATATTTGCCGGCGCCGGCTCTTGTGATTCGATGCTCCCTGCATGTGGCACAGTTAAGAGGGGTTGCAGGAACTGAGAGAAGCATTGGCTGGCTTCACGGTTTTCCCCACATTGTGATTTTTGCATAGTGCGTGCACACACACAACACATCAAGATTTGTGATATATTGCCAGGTGAAAAATTATGAAACCGATATGGTCTTCAAACCGGTTTTGGACGATCTATGGATATACCGCCCAGCCCTCGACTGAAGCTTGGGACGGTGAGGGGTTCTGTTTCATTGACAACTTAGAGAGGTCAAGAATATAAAGGGACCCCAAAAAGCCCAGCTAGAGCCAAGACATCCACTCATTTGCCAATCTAATTCAAAACGGGCCTTGCTCCCTGCTCTGCCCTTACCATTCACAGCTTTCTCTATCAACTCTTCGCAGGCATTGAAGTCGCCCTTCAGGACTAGCTTGTCGTGAAGGTCTGTCAGCATGGGGTGCTCCAGTGCAATCTTGGTTTTCTTCTGCAGGGACTCAAAGGCCTCTGTGTAGTTGTGCTGGCGAAAGTGCTTCAGGCAGAGGCGAATGGCTTCCTGTTCACGGTACTACTGGAACACAAGGAGATTTATGAGAACAGAACTGTGGATCTCCCAGCCAAATGCTGCAGGACATACGGTAGCTCTGGCATTGGGTTGGATTAAGCAGGGACCTAAGCCCTTGGGAGTGAATGGGAGAAAGCAATGCACAATTTTAATTTTACACATATGCCTTTCTACTGATTTAGTTACCTACTTTTTAAATTACATTTATATCCTGCCTTTCTTCCACCATGGAACCAGGCAGTCACAGACACCCAGGCGCTGATCAGACCCAGACCTGCTTAGCTGCAGTGCTGATGGATTTGCACCGATTTTATCCGCACAACTACCTTGCGAGGTAGGATCATGCCCAAGTGAGGATTTGGATCTGTATCTCCTGGGTCCACGTCAACCACTTTAACAGCTATACCATGAGGGCCCTTGGAAAGGAAGAGCTCTTGGTAGTGTCTAATAGCCAGGAAATTTAAAAGTTCCATACTGCTTTCATCATGCATATTTTTAATGCTAAAACAATTGTTACAACTTCTGTATTGTCAGACAGCTCAGAAACCAGCCCTAACCACACATGCTTAGAAGCATTTATAAACTTTTTTTAGCGGTGTACAATATTTTTAAAAACTGTGTCATTAAAAAATACAGCCTAAAATCGAAACAAGAGCAATATAAAACAGGAATCAAGGGTTTCAAACACATCAAGCAGGATCTGATTTTATGGGCCAAGGAAAAACTGGGCAAAAAGATATGTCCATCAACTACCTACAGAAATATTTGAACCTTCCATATACTGAGGCAGTGTTGGTCTATCTAAGCACTACTGACTACTCTGACTGCCAAAAGCCTGGGGGCCGGATGCGGCCCAATTGCCTTCTAAATCCGGCCCGTGGACGGTCCGGGAATCAGCATGTTTTTACATAAGTAGAATGTGTCCTTTTATTTAAAATGCATCTCTGGGTTATTTGTGGGGCATAGGAATTCGTTTATATTTTTTTCAAAATATAGTCCGGCCCCCCACAAGGTCTGAGGGACAGTGGACTGGCCCCCTGCTGAAAAAGTTTGCTGACCCCTGGCCAAAAGCTTTCTGAGATTGCTCTCCCCCCTCCCCCCCCATATACTAGGTACTCAGGATATTTTTCAATTGCAGAAAGGTCAAACCAGGACAATAATATCATTATCATTGTCGTTCTTATTAAATAATATCCTTCTTTTGGAACTGAGGCAAGCTATAAATATGCTGTCACACAAAAGTCAAAGTTCTTCCATTACGAAATGCTCACGCTTCTCACAAAAAGCAGGATATTTTTCCAAAGCATTTCACATTCCCCAGATTCACAGAGACACTGCCAAACCTAAAGCACCACATCAAACAGCTATGTCTATAGAAATAATGATATTGATGCTGCGAGTGTCATACAATAGTTGACTGCTTGAATTCAAACAGGGTAACTTATCCACCAACCAGAAAATTGAATTTCTTTCTCTCACAAAAAACCTCCAGCAGTTCTGCAGCCTACCTTGCTGTACCAATTGAGGCAGGGTTGTACCACATCTGGATCATCGATGCCGTTAAGTTCAACGTACCAGATGCTAAAATTGAAGCTGGGACCCCACGACAGCAACGGAACTGAGGAATAATAAGAAAGGGGGAAAAGACATTATGTACTGACGTGCTGGTTTCTATTGACCACAGCTGGCAGGCACTGGCTTGTCTGCTATCATTCCTCCCAGACAATTTTAAAGCATCACTGGGCCGTTAAAGAAAATAGGGCAATGCAACAGTTGTTAAGTGTGCATAAACAGCAGGAGGACAACAACATGGACTGTTTTTGTGTAGCCCAGTTCCATTGCATTATCTCACTCTGGGAAGGAGGTACCAGAATCCACGGGACCCTCGGAAATTGAGGGTTACAGTTCAAGCCAAGCAACTAAAGACCAGTGGCCTGCAAGGCAGCTTTGCCCATCTCACTATTCACCGCTTAAATGTGCATCAAATACAGTGAACTCACTCATGGATTCCCACGGTAAAAACAAGTGCCACTCTACAATGGGTTATATGAACTGTGCATGCAAGCCCAATCCCCTTTTGAAAGGTTTGTGCCCTGTGTGCACACTCCCTACCACGCAGAAGATAGAAATCCATTGCCCTGTCCTATAGAGCACGTCCCACAGTCACTCAGGGCCTCTGAATTCCATCTGTATTCTGCAATTGCCTTCTACGTGCTGTGTACTGAAGCAATGTGTGCCAGCTATGATTTCTTTAGATTTCCACCCACTTCTGTTTGAGCTCTCTCCCTCTCCCTCCCTTTCTCTCCCTCCCTCTCCCTACCCAGTCAATCCTCAAAATCTCTTAGATGCCAGAGCACTACTTGAAAGTTTCCACAGACAAGCTCAAAACGTCACATCCTCTCACCTGGGAAAAACCCATTCACTTTTACTTCCAGGTATGCAGATTCTGCTTGGGCTAACTTCACACACTGCCCTTTGCCACATACCCCAGGCTTAAAGCCTAAAGTGCCGAAACTAAGCCTCTGTGTCAAATTAAGATTTTGAGTACCTGTGGGCAAAGGGCAAAGGCCACCTTCCTGAACATGCAGAACGGTGCATAAACTGTGATCCATAAAGCACACTTTCAAAATTGCAGAAGAAATACAATACTACGAGTTTTAGCAGCGGCCCGTCACCGTGTCTCAATCTCACCTACCCTAAAAGAGATGATGTAAGGTAAAAAGGGCCTGAGTTCCTTGGAGGGAATGATTTTTTAAAAAAATAATCAGATAGATCTTTTGATAGGATCCTTTGAAAATCCAGCTCTCCAGGAGACCTGTGATTCCTGTCATTAAAATACAGCTGTCTAGAATGTGCAGATGCACAAGCAGTTAAAATACAAACGAAACCCAATGAATGCCATTAGCATTTAGAAGAATACATCATTTAGGCACCTCAGTCCTGTCCTGGAGGTTCTGCATAAATCTGAAATAATGGAGCTACAGCATTGTGTGAAAAGTAGGTATGAAGGTGCACAGCCACAGTTTTGTATGGAAGCAATTATATTCCCGACACCAGCCTTTGATCATTTTGAGTAAAGTACTTCTGTGGCACCTAAGGAAAGGGCCACTGACTCAGCTTATCTTGGCCAAGTTCCCAGTTCTGGCGGCTAGTGATTCCCAGCTCCAAAAAGGGAAGCTTAGAATTAAATTAAGCGGTGCACTTTGAAAAACAAATCTTGCCTATGGATCAGCAATAAGCAAATGCAGTTAAAATGGTCCAGAGTGGTAGCTTTTCATGTTCCATAAAGTTATCAATAAGGTAATAGTGGAGAGCTCGCCCATCACTATGAATTTTTCCCTGCAGTCCAGATTTAGCAGGTGTTCTAGACCGCATTCTTGGTTCTGCAATCTTAAGTGTCTGGTGTTCTGACCGACAAGCCTGACTGCTTTAAGTGCCAATGCTTCCCTCAGAAAGGATTCTGGCAATAGTAGTTTTTCCAAGACATTAGCCCTGATAAAGATCCAATCATATGGGGATAATTATCAAGGTTCCACGGTGGAATGAGAGCCCCATCACACAGTGTACCTGCCATGAAAAACACCTGCAATGCACTTCGTGCACCACGATTTCCCTTTCACAGAAATTACAGTAATGCACAAATTGTCCCTCTGCAGTCACATCGGATCCACAGTGAGAAACACAATGCAAGCCCAGCAATCCCTCCGACTGAACTAGCCGACCTTAAAAATCAAAAGCAAGCTTTTGAGTTGCACAGAACTCCTCTTCATGCACTCACATCAAAAGGGGCTTTTCACACCAGCTGCTTAAAAAACGTTTGCCCGTGGCAAGTGGCTAACAGAAAGGGCATTTCCTACATCTTAGCATTTTAGACCCAGGAGTCTGGAATGAAAAGAACAGACGGAGCGACTGCTAACGAGCCATGTTCCCAGTACAGCCCACGCACTGCACGTAGACAGCTTACAGGCTGTGCTGTGAATGTCACGGGCTGAGAACACCTTCAGATCCACGGGAAATTAAGTGGGTCTTTTCGAGCTTGGATCATCTCTACCCTGCCATCTTCAATCCACAGCGCCGGAGCACAGAATCATCCATTCCGTCGGTCTTTTAGAACCTCCTTCTCCATAACCCAAGTCCCCCTTCCTGACCTCTCCCCTCCAGACACTGTATCGCAGTTTCTTTTAAGCTAACAGCCGCTCTGCTGGAGCAGACCCAAATGTCCATCTCACCAGAGTGTTCCAGCGCCAGTGTCATCCAGACAGATGCTTCTAAGTTCCAAAGCAGGGCATGAAAGCAGCAATTCTCCCCGTTTGCACCCGGCATCTGGCACGAAAGTGTACAGCCCCTGAACATGGATGCTTCCTTCAGCTATCATGGTTAATCGGCAGGTCGGGCTGGGGCTGGTATGGCACAGCACTGCCTGGCTATATTTGTGTCACTTGTGTGTAGGGGAGGCGTAGGGGGTGTTAAGGGGCAGTATCTCTGGTGGGGGGCATGGCGTGCTCCTTGTGGGTAGTTCATCCACCATTAGCCACCCCCCCACCCTCCAAACTGCACTCAACTCTCATCTGTGGCTCCTAGAAGCTGTCGGCATGCAACAGCATTCACACCCTGGGAACAGCTTCGCCTGGCCGGCAAAAACCAGGTGAGGGGAGTGGGTGGGTCTCAAATCCTTGGTGAATTAGGGACGCGCCCTGCAAGTCCCGCAGCTAAGTTGGTGTTGAACGTCTTGCTCTGCTTTCCTTTGGACCACATCAATGAGGCCAAGACATTGTTCTTGTCATCTGGGTAGCCCAGGACTTCCACACACATTGGGCCAGGCTTGCAGCCCATGGATATCATTTCGGTGCTGCAAACACAGTGTGTAGGCACGTTGCAGTGTGGACTGCTGCAATTCCTTGGAAGGCTTTAAGCAGAGGCTGGACAGCCACCTGTCATGCATGATCTAGTCGAGATTCCTGCATTGCAGGGAGTTGAATTAGATGGCCCTCGGGGTCCTTTCCAACTCTACAGTTCTAGGATTCTATAATTCAGGATTCCAGAATAACGGATGACCAAACAGAACTCAAAAGAATGATGGGGACACTCAGAGTGGCCATTTCTTTCCAAGGTTATTTCACTTGTATCTGCCTATTTCACCCTACTGGTACTGCAACCTGGTGCTCTCCAGTTGTTTTAGATTTTAGCTCCGAGTTGTAGTCCAAAACATCTGGAGGAAGGCTAATATACTGTGTATTACCAAACTCCAGCACTAGAGTGGATTTTCTGACGGGGGGGGGGGGAGAGAGAGTGA
The DNA here is from genome assembly GCF_965207765.1 of Zootoca vivipara. NCBI lineage: Eukaryota > Metazoa > Chordata > Lepidosauria > Squamata > Lacertidae > Zootoca > Zootoca vivipara. The sequence continues at coordinate 64,676,103 of NC_142592.1, read as the reverse complement.
GTGCAGGAAGGGAGAAAACTATAGTTTCCCATATACGTAGCCTCTATGCAAATATTGACATTATTCCACACAAAATATTGCTTCACCTAAATCTATTATTATTATTAGATAATCTACACAAATCTTCACCATTCAAGCAAGTGTGAATAAGGAGTGAAAGTGGGGAGGGGGGGATCAAGATTCTAAAATGAGAAGGAGATCAATGAGCAAAATACCCAAGTAATCAATGAAGTTAATGCAAAACTATATGGTACTATATACCAACATCCCACACAATGATGGTTTACAAGCCATAAGGAACACCATTTCAGATAAAACCACAGCGGACTTTGCTACCAAACTCTGCCACTTTGTCCTTACCCACAACCACTTCAAATTTGGTGATGACCTGTTCCTCCAGATCAGCGGCACAGCCATGGGCACCCGCATGGCCCCACAGTATGCCAACATCTTCATGGCAGATTTAGAACAACGTTTCCTTAACTCCTACCCACTCAAACCTCTCCTGTACCTGCGATACATTGACGATATTTTTATTATCTGGACACATGGACAACAGACCCTGGAAACCTTCCACCAGACATTCAATGACTTTCACCCCACCATCAACCTAACAATGAACCAATCTATGCAAGAAATACATTTTTTGGACACTACTATAAAAATACAGGATGGACGTATAGACACCACCTTATACAGAAAACCAACTGACCGACAAACATATCTACATGCTTCTAGCTACCATCCCAAACATACCAAACAATCCATCGTATACAGCCAGGCCTTACGTTACAACCGCATCTGTTCCAACTCTACAGACAGAGAATCTCACCTAAGAGATCTACAGCAAACCTTTTTAGAACTAAAATATCCACCTGATGAAGTTAAACAACAGATCAACAGAGCCAGACAGATACCCAGAGAGAACCTGCTGCAAGACAGACCCAAAAAAGAAAATAACAGAACACCACTAGTCATCACATACAGCTCCCAAGCTAAAACAGTACAACGCATCATCAGAGATCTACAGCCTCTCCTGGACAATGACCGCTCCCTTTCTCAAGCTCTGGGAGGAAGACCTTTCATTGCCTACAGACAGCCACCCAATCTTAAACAACTCCTCACCCACAATAATACAACCACCAGACTTAACATGGACACTGGTACCAGAGCCTGCAATAAACCCAGATGCCAACTTTGCTGCCACATACACCCAGACAACACCATTACTGGCCCCAACAACATCCAACATACCATCTCAGGACTATTTAATTGCTCATCCTCTAACATTGTGTATGCCATCAAATGCCAACAGTGCCCTTCAGCTCTCTATATTGGACAAACAGGCCAAACCCTACGCCAAAGGATAAATGGACATAAATCTGACATCAGGAACCAGAAGACAGAAAAACCAGTAGGAGAACACTTCAATCTCCCAGGACATTCTATACAAGATCTCAAAGTAGCTGTCTTACTACAAAAGAATTTCAGAAATAGACTGGAAAGAGAAGTTGCTGAATTGCAACTTATCACCAAGCTCAAAACCATGGAGGGACCTGGTTTGAACAGAGATATCGGGTTCTTATCTCATTATACATGATAAGCGATCTTCAGCCATCTCCACCCTTGCTTTTTCATGCAAAACCATTTGCAGTCGTTTGCGGTCATCAACAGCTATCAGTCAGTCAATCACCCATTTCCACCACCCTTCTGAGTGATCCCCCCTCCCCATCCCCACCCCTCCCCACCCCTTCTCTACATAAGTGCCTGGAAACTTCCATTTCACTGTATCTGAAGAAGTGTGCATGCACACGAAAGCTCATACCAAAATAAAAACTTAGTTGGTCTTTAAGGTGCTACTGAAGGAATTTTTTTTATTTTACTTCGATCCAGACCAACACGGCTACCTACCTGTAACTAAAAGTACTTGGTTTAAGTATTTATTTTAAATGGTCTGTATCCAATGTTAGGCAACCTCACAGCAGACCCACTGAAATCAATGGACATGAGTAACTTCAGTTAATTTTAATGGGTCTACTCTGAGCAGAACTCATTTGGCTACAATCCAATATTTATTCCAGGTCTTTCAGCTGCAATTTCCAAAGGGGTTGTTTATATAGCACTTTTTTACTCTAAGTGTTCTATACACTTTACAAAGTTTGACCCACTTTCCCCAAAGCATTCCAGGCAGAGTTCATGGGGTTAGTTTTAACCCAAAGGCCCCAAACACTTAACACTCGTTAACATTTGAACCCACCTCCTCCCTTTTGGCCTATGACCATCTCTAAGGAGGCCAAAAACAACCAAAGCATGACTAGAAAGACACTCTTGGTGGCCACTACCCACCAAGGTGCTCTCAATAACGCTGACAAAAATTCTATTTATATACTGGCAAGTAGATGCAGGAGTGAAAAAAGGAAGTACTGCTTCACATGGCTATCATTTAATGCATGGAACTGTGCTGCCACCAAATGCGGCAACAGCCCTTAACGTAGACTGATCAAGTTAATGAAATATAGGCCTATAAACAGCCATCAGCCATGGTGGTTATACAGAATCTTCCAGGTTCGGTGGCAGTGGCTACCAGACGGTGAGGACAAACTTCTAATAATAGCTTAATGCCTTGGTTGTGAGCTTCCAAGAGGCATCTGGCTGGCCACTGGAGACAGCAAGATGCTGGACGAAATAGTTCTACTAGCATGGCTCTTCTTATGCATCAGGATCTCAAATCCCAGAAATGGCTCTAGTTACTCTAGTTAAGGGTCCACAGCAGGGGTTGGCAACCTAAGGCCCATGGGCTACAAGCGGCCCATGGGGGTCGTCTAACCAGCCCATAGACCCCCGCCACCCGCTCGGTCAGCTCCTGTGCGCCATGCTAAACTGGTGCAGAGCAAACCAGGGATCGCCTTCCGCGACGCTGGCCAGCTTCCCATTGGCTGCAGGAAGCTCCTGCAGCCAATGGGAAGCTGCGCACGGCTCCTCCGCGCCGGAAGGAGCATTGCAAATAGCCGTGGGACCATGAACCGGCCCATGCCACTAAAACCTGGCCAACCCCTGGTCCACACCCTGCAAATGGAGGAACTATGACTACTTTACATACTGAGCCCAGCAATAAGAGTCTTCCTCCCCACCCTTCATCAATAATTGCCAGCAGGATGCTCTCAGCTAATACCACGCTAGAGGCAGAGGAATGCACTAAGACACGAGTCCCAAGCCAATGGTAGGTTTGTAGGCTGAAACAACACACTCTCCAACTGCATTGTAAGGACTTCAAAAAGCAAGACTAGGCCCTGGGAATTTGCTCCTGACACGAGGTCGACACCACATTTCGCACCAGCGGCAGATTCGTCCAAAACAAAGGGCATTGCAGAGGCCCTTTATAACACCACTGGGTGGGTAACCTGCCTGAACAGAGACTAGCAAACTGGTAGCACATATTCTTTTTGGGGGGGTGAGGATATATTTACCTATCTTAATAAATCGACAAGGGAACATCTGCTCATCAATCTTATGCTTCAAGGTGAACGTTTCTTTATTATAGTCATTCTTTAAGCCACTGTGGAGGGAAGGACACAAGGTTAATAAATCTTTTTATGGCTAAATAGGAGATAAATTTTGTTTCGCTTCAATTTGTAAATAGACATGCTGCTACAAAATATGCCATCACCACCCTGAGAACATTTATAGTGGGGAATAAGGATCAGGAGATCACTGGTTCCACCTAAACATTAGGAAGAACTTCCTGACAGTAAGAGCTGTTCAGCAGTGGAATTTGCTACCAAGGAGTGTGGCGGAGTCTCCTTCTTTGGTGGTATTTAAGCAGAGGCTTGACAGGCATATGTCAAGAATGCTTTGATGGTGTTTCCTGCTTGGCAGGGGGTTGGACTGGATGGCCCTTGTGGTCTCTTCCAACTCTACGATTCTATGATTCTATGGTTATGGCCCTCCAATCACTGCAAGTTTTTTTGATTTTGTTTTTTTGTAGGGCAGGGACCAACTACACCCATATGAACCTACCCAATTCCTCTTTGCAGGCCTTGCTCTGTGGCATAGAGAAAGCTTAACAAGGGACAGGGATTTCTCTTCTATGGCAGGTAGGCAGAGCAGAGATTTTAAGTGCTGTGGTGCCTAAAGCCACATTACACCATTTACTAGTTCAGGTTCAAGTGGCGGCCAAGTTTTACATTCAGGTCAGCAGCCAGACCCTGCCACCTGCTAAGGTCTTGCACAGGTAAGCCAGCCAGCTATCTTTATAAATGAGAAGGGAACAAATAAATTAATGCTGTCTTTCTCAGGCACACAATAACAAACAAAGCTCATATGGCACAGAAAAGTCCAAGGAGCTCAAGTGAATGTAGATATGTGAGAATGTGATATATTCATACTTCTATAAAGAAAATAAATGTTTTTTTAACAGGGGAGGATACAAACACTGGTAAGGTGCCGCCTGTCACCAGATGCTGCTTTCTCTTTCCTGGTGTACAAGATTTGGAACTCTCTCCCCATGGAGACTCGCCTGGCTTCTTCCCTTTTAAGTTCCTGGGCAGGCTATCATTTCCCATCAAGCTTTTGAGGGAGTACATGGCTTATTCTCAACTGCTTCTGCTTTTTTCTTTTTAAGCATACAAGTTTGTTAGCTCTGCTCAGGTGCTGTGCTTTTATGCTAATTTTTTAATATCTCCGAGTCATGTTATGGGGTCAGTGTTTATGGAAAAGCAGAACAGAAATATTCATTTGACGAAAATCAGAAGAGTAAGCGAGAGCCTGGGACAGAGGGTGTGAGCCAGTGCAAGGAATCAGAGATGAGAAGGAAAGCTTGAATGCAGAATGAGCACAGAAGAGAACCACAGAGAGAGGAGGAAAGAGGAAGTTCACCTTTTGAAACAGCCCGTCCAGCGGCTGGGGCAACCCAGCCAGATGGGCAGGGTATGAATATAAATATACCGGTAAATATAAATATAAATAGGCTTCTAGTGTTGTGATCTGCCAAGAAGCTTTGCTCGAGGCAACAGATTTGGTCTTGCCAGTGAGCTATCCAACATTCTGAAATGAGTTATGGTAGCTTGCTTTTCTGGAATTCAGATGGAAACGTGGATGAACCTGAGGCTGTCCCATGTAAACCAAAAAGAATTTGCTTTCAATTCATTGGGGAAAGTGTATAGTTGGCTCACCAAACCAGTGCTGTAAGGTATCTGGAACCACACAGAGAACAGCCTCACTCCCATAATGTCATTTTTATCACCAACAGTAATGAGGAAGAGGGAGGTACAAACATAAACCAGGCAGAAGGGAGGGAGTTCCCAGTGGTTTTACCGTACAGTGGTGCCTCGCTTAACGAATGCCCTGCTTAACGAAATTTCCGCTTAACGAAAGGATTTTTCGAGTGGAGTTTGCCTCGCTAGACGAATTCGTTTTACGAAAAATTCGTCTAGCGAATCGCGGTTTCCCATAGGAATGCATTGAAATTCAATTAATGCGTTCCTATGGGCAAAAAAAAATTCAATGCATTCCTATGGGATTCGCTAGACGAATTTTTCGTTATAAGAAAAGACCCGCGGAACGAATTAAATTCGTCTAGCGAGGCACCACTGTATTGCCATTTGAATACTATGGAATGCAATATGTAATAAAAGAAGCAATAAATGACAATTAAAAGCACATAGCTTCTAGCACACGGTGCATTAGAATTGCTACAGAAGGCAGAAAAGTACAGTCATACCTTGGGTTTTGTCCGCTGTGGGTTGCATTTTCCTGGGTTGCGAACCCGGCAGACCCAGAAGTGTTTACTTCCGGGTTCTGCCGTGCACGCATGCGCAGAAGCACTCTATCGCACTTTCGCGTGTGCATGAAAGCGCCGCTCAGGTTGCAGACTTTTCGGGGTGCAAACGGCACCCCGGAACGGATCGGGTCCGCAACCCGAGGTACCACTGTAATTAAGAGGTCTGCCAAAACCCTCACCAATTTTCAAGTAGTCTATAGGGGAAAAGATTGGGAATCGTGCACTAAAGCACATCTCAGGGCCGACTATACTCCGCCTTATCAGTCCTGCAATGGAATAAAATTAAGCAAATGCCTAAAGCACATTTGAATATCCTTCTTACCTTGATAAGAGATCTGTCATGTTTTCTTCATTCATCCCGCCAAAAACTTTAAACTTCTTTAAATTACAGACATGGGTCTTCTCATATTTTCCAAATGTGATGCTCTGGACTATGGCAGGCCTTTCAAGTTTCAGGATCAAATACTATAGGGGATGGGTAAAGAATGCATATGGGTCTTTGTTCTTTGTTCTTGTTTTAAGTGTATCACACCGCAAACAAGGCCTATAGCTAACTAGAACCTTAAAACAAACCAAGAGAGGATGTAAGCAGAACGTGATTCGCAGGTGTGGAAATTCTGCTCTGCGCTGTTTCTTGCCACACTAATGAAAAGAAACTGGGAGGAAAGTCTTTGACAGCTTCCATGGCAGCAAAGACAGGCTTGTGATGGAGCAAGCCCATGGAAAGGAGATGCAGCCCAGACCATCTTGGCTCACTGCTGGGTGTATGTGAAGGGCATACAGCAGCCTACCTGGTGACGGCCAGATATTTTGGACTACCACTGGGGCTGGGGTTGATGAGAGTGGGAGCCCAAAACATGGTGGGAGGGGGCTCCAAGTAGGTAACAACTGTGTATACACATCTCTAAACTTATTCCACGCATCACGTCTTTAGATATAAATATTACAGTGGATGCTTTCACATTATTTAATTGGGAAATTTCTGCCTGCTCTGGATTGTTATAATGATGCAGTTCTGCATTTCATTTGCAGGACTGCATCAGTACATTTAAAAAAAACTGTACATTTTGTAAGCCACCCTGAAGGTGATTACTGTAAGATAGGCATTTCAAAAAATTAATTATTTTATAATTCTTGGGTGTTAAATCTACTTGCAACATAAATGATAGTTCTAGCAATAAACAAAAAACATGGTTTGTGGCTCGACCTCAACTGTGCACTGAGCCACAGCACATAAATATGCTTGTTTGTACATAGCTTGAGTGCATCACTGTGGCCAAGAAAATTGCCTTGAGATTAAAATATTTTGCCTGCCACTTGGTCTAATAGTCAATACCACTGCAAAGACTACATCGCAACATGAACCAAGATGTATCATGCAAAAATGCCTGATTTATAAAATGTATTTGCTCGCCTTAAAAATTTAGATGGCCAGGTCCCTGTAAGAGGGGAAATAAGATGTATGTTCCTCATTTGGTCATTCTTTTTGGCAAGATCGAGCCTAATAATTATACACTCAAACATTCAAAAATTAAATTCCACTCGTCAAGAGATACCAACCACCACCTTCCCCCAAATTCACTTAAGGCCTCTAGGGCATCATACTAACTCAAGACTACATAATACTCTCAAGACAATGTTAACATATCATTTTTACACTGCTGATTATCACAAAAAGGAATCTCTGCCAAGAAGAACTATTAAAGACCATCTGGTAGACGCATGCAGGAAGAGCAGAACATGACTATTTAGCTGGTTATTTTTAGCTGAAATACTAGCTTAGGAAAACCTACGTTCAGAAATGTTAGGGTGTTGTTGTTTTTTCAAAATTAATGCTAAAAATAAACAAGGTAGAATTTTCCCAGTAGCTTAGGTGCCATGGACATTAAAACCAGTGCTTCTTCAGGGACTGGATGAGTTATTTGCAAGTGGCAAAGGGAGTGGGGGTTGAGGAGAATCCAGATTCATTTTATTCCCAATAATATTAATGTTGGCTTGAGCTATTTCCTCCACCGTGGTACTCTTATCCCAGCACCATGACTTCCTATACTCCCCTACTCCCCAGGAAAAGCTAATAAAGTAGTAATTGGAAGACAGGCAACTGTAAATGTCCCCGGTACTTGCCTAACAAAGGTAGGTTATGCTGGCACCTAGGAATCAGTTTCCTTTTATTACAGAGGTGTTTTACCTGTTCAGAATGCCTTAATAGTAATTAAGAGAGGCCCTTTTGCAGCAGGCCTGGGTTACCTCTCCAGAAATAGTGCCCCCTTCCCAACAGGATCAATAAGACCTTGCCAATCTTTCTACATGTCCAAGCAATTGCTACAAAACATGAAGAGAAGAAAGTACATCAAGATAGAGAAGAAATGCTTCTCTTTGTTGATGCTGTGGAGGGACGCAAAGCACCCAGAATTTCCCAATGCAGTCTCATTCCTAGAATAGATCCTTGATCCAGTGCATGAATACTTGCCACAAATGTAAATAAACATGCACACACATTGAGAAGCTGGCTATTTCCAGCAGTCTTGTGGATTTACCACTCCTGCTTCTCCAAGGGATACCCCAGCATGCTGGTTCTTCCTGTTCTACCCCAGGGTCTCAGAGCAGAGCACCAAGACTTCATTGTAAGAACACAGAACCAATGAGACGCCATTCAGAATTTAAATGCAAACACCAACTTAACCTGGCCCTCTGAAAAACCAATCTAGAAAGAATCGTCTTGCAATAATGCCACCATTTATTCAGATAAATAATAGACTCAGAAGTATTGGTGGTGGTGATAACTGAAGGGTTCGAGATACTGAGGGAAAATTCAAACACTTACCTGGGGAGGGTAGTTGCTTTCAGAAGACCACCGCGAAGACTGATCATTGGGCTTGTCTACTAAAATATTCCTAAAAACACATACACAAAGAGAGGTTCAAAGCACTTGTATGTTACCCACTTAATACTCTGTACTTGAGGTCAATGCAACTCCTTCCCTAAACCCAATCTGAATAAGAACTACTTTGCAACCCAGTGCAGGTTTTTTCCTTCCCCACATACACAAGGGCCGTCTGAAGACGCACTATCCTCCCTGAGGCTACTTGAGGCAGCCGAGACAGGTGGAATGTTTCATCTGGAAAATTCAATCTTTGCCATTTCCCCCACAAGACCATGGAACATAGGAAGCTCCTGATTCAGAGTCAGATCACTGGGTGGCAACAGCTCTCCAAGGCTCCACACAGAGGACATTCCCAACCTACCTGGAGATCCCAGGGGTGGAACCTGGGACCTTCTTCATGGAAAGCAAATGATCTACTACTGAGCTATTGTCCTTCCCTGGGTGAGCTCTTTGAGGTGTGTCTATGCAAGACAGTCACTGTTCACCCTTAAACTTGTAAATAAAAGGTACCAGAGCAATTAAACTTTACTAAGGCCTCTTTGAGAACCTAAACACTCTTCTCACGCAAGCAACCAGATGAGAACCTGTTCATACCTACAGGTCTTTAAGTACCTCAAACCTAGGTTTCAAACTTCTAACAGCCCTTCTCCCCAGCTGCCAAGTTTTTGTAAGATGAAATACACACAGAACAAAAGCAACAAAGAGTTCTGTGACACCTTAAAGATGAACAAATAATAATAATTGTCAGGGGATTGTTAAGGCTACTCCCAAGTAAAGACGCTCCAGTCCATTCTGTTTTTAAGGGTTTTATTGTGCATACTATTTACAGTGCAGAGATAGCAGAAAACATGACGACCTAGTCACTCACAGAATCCGGCAATGGCGCCCTTCTGCTCCTGGGCCAGCATAATAGCTTGGGGACCCCGAAACGCTGCCCCCTAAACCTGTGTTTGGGTGCGTGCCTCAATTCGGGCATCGGAAGCAGCTGCGCTCCCTCTTCCACCTGTTGGCTAGGGCAGTGCAGGGGCTCTGATACATCGCTGAGCCTTCCTCCCTCCACGAGTTGGCTTGGGCGGTGCAAGGGCTCTGATACCTCACTGAGCCTTCCCTCCATTCCGCTCCCCTCTTCATTCCCCCCGCCTGACCTGCTGCTACCACTCTCGCTGGGCGAAGTGTTGGTCAGGATGACGGGGGGGGGCTCCCTGTAGGGAGTCCCCCAATAATAATAATAAATAATAATAATAATAATAATAATAATTTATTATTTGTACCCCGCCCATCCGGCTGGGTCTCCCCAGCCACTCTGGGTGGTTTCCAGCAAAGATTAAAATACAATAAAATGTCACAGATTAAAAACTTCCCTAAACAGGGCTGCCTTCAGATGTTTTCTAAATGTCAGGTAGTTGTTCATCTCTTTGACCTCTGATGGGAGGGCATTCCACAGGGCGGGCGCCACTACCGAGAAGGCCCTCTGCCTGGTTCCCTGTAGCTTTGCTTCTCACAGTGAGGGAACTGCCAGAAGGCCATCAGCGCTGGACCTCAGTGTCCAGGCAGAACGATGGGGGTGGACACGCTCCTTCAAGTATACTGGGCTGAGGCTGCTTAGGGCTTTAAAGGTATAAATGTATTTATTACAGAATTAGCTTTCATGGACCACATCATAATAAATGAATACATTAGTCTTTAAGGTGTCACAGCACTCTTTCTGGGATTTGCTGTAACAGAGTAGTAAAGCTAAGCCTCTAGAAATTTTATCACACAGCACAAAATGTCAGCGAAGGTATCATCTGTATTTAATACCCCTCCATCTCAGAAAATTCTGCATGTCATAAATAACATTTGGCAACCAGGGAAGGGGGTGAGGAAGAGAGACCCAAGATACATAGATGTACTTGCTCTGTTCCATAGCCAAACCTGCTAAGCTAGGGACCTGTCTTGTTTCACGCAACTGAGCAAACTGTATTGCAGTTGAACATGTTAAATACATGTGGTAATAGCTGCATTCTCTGTTAGAGGCCACCAAACCTAAACCCTATTCCAGTTTGGTGAGCCACTCTCAACATTTAAATCCTATTTTGATGGGGCTTCTCTTATAATCTCAAAGAGCTACCTAAAACTGCCCAAGTGTTGAGACAGAATCAAATAGGTGTTGTGCTTCTAGCAAGCTACGGTAGGAAAATGATTTGCAGAGCTTTGCAATCCTGGCCTGAAGAGGCATATTTCCATATTCCTTTGGCTCTACTCATTGCCAAGTAGCAGTCTGCATCATCATCAACATCTAGCAAAGCTAAAGTCACATAGAGCTTTAAGTCAATAGCTCAAATTGTTTCATGATGGACTGGCCACAACGATTTCACTCTTATTCTGAAGCTAACCATAGATATAAACACACATCTCAGGGATTATTTTCAAAGAAGTACAAACAACATTAAAAATACGTAACTAAAGTTAGCATTCTGGTTTGTTGGTTTGTTTTTAATGTCAATCAATATAGAATTGAGTTAAGAAGAAAAACATTTCAAAGAAAGCACAGCTGCTTTGGAGGATGCATGTATGGGTTACACGCTTCCTCTACGCACTTTCTTCCTGCCACCTAAAATTTATATAAGTAGGACTAGAAACAACGTTTTGAACTACCAGGGACCTCTTTCAATCTGGTGAAAGGGTTTTTGTTTAATGCAGGGGTGGCTCTCTATCCTAGGACGTGGGAGAGCATAGTGGGTAGACCATAAAATTCTGAATCTCAGGGTCGTGGGTTCGAGCCTCAGGCTTGGCAAAAGATTCCTGCGTTGCAGGGAGTGGACTAGATGACACTCATGGTCTCTTCCAACTTACGATTATTATCTGGACCTTAGAATCCTCCAAGCCATACAAACACTCTCTCCAGGACACACCCCTTCCCGGCCTTCTGTGCACTCTCCAATAAAGCTAATTGACTGCTCAGATGGGATGGAGGACCGAGTAGGGGGTACAAGGGTGTGTAGAAACTGTCCTACTATACAAAGTTAAAGTTCACATTTGTTTGTTTGTTTTCTGACTGCTTTGGTCCTACCAACCACTGACATACGGCTCCCAGAAGGGAATATGGCCCTCAGGCTGAACGATGTTCCCCCATGGATTAATGCAAGCTCGCAGCCAACTACCGGAAAGCACTACAGCCCAAGATACTGCTAAGAACCAGCAATAGAAATAAAGTCTGACTAGTTCTAGGTACCTGGCAATCTATGACACCAGTTATCAAGGTTCTGGAGTCTGCAAAACTGACTGTGCAGCAAGTCTTGGAAACCCAAGCTGACATCCCTGCTCAGCTGTGAAGTTCACTGAGTAGTAGCGTTTGGGCAAATACCGGTATTATCCCAATCTAACAAACATGCCAGTCTGAATACCTTGGAGGTAAGCAGCATTTTGCACCTGGCTATTGGCCACTTGCAACCAAGTGAAGATACCTGGTCGCCAGGATGGCACCTGACCTCTCCACCATCTAGAGGTGCATACCTGGGTATCCGTGGATCTTGACAGTTTTCTAACACTAGCAACACATCCTGCAGAATTCTATCCAGTAATGTATGTTTTATCTGCACAATCAGAATGAGTTTCAGGAACTAAAAAGTCCTATTAAAAACACAACCTTTGAGCCACCTGGCCCAAAAATGGCAACCAGGCATTCCGTTTTGACGACTATAACCCTGGTTATGGAACCATTTGGCACCTAGCTTGTATACCTGAGTTTCTAACACTAGAGGTAAAGTACTTTGCGTAATAAGCAAGTCCACCTACAAGGAAGCGTAGCCTCTGCCTCTATGCTGTGCAATGCTAGATGTACATTGCTCAGACCGACCTTGCTATAAAGGGGGAGAAGAGGGAGAAGCACCTGGCCAAGCAGATGCAGACTCATGAAGATGCCGCATCTGAGAAAACCACACACAGATGTATAATTATTTTAAAAGCTTTAGCGCAAATTGCTACCCACACTAGGCCTTCAGATACAGGGGCAGATTACCATCAGCCAACCAATATTAGAAGACAGCATTGTGTGAGTATTCTATAAACTGAGACTAAGCAACAGGAGCGGGTGAAGCTTGTCTTGTTTGCAGCAAGATCTTTTGAGCTCCCGTCCAGGTCTTGCCTCAACCTAAGCAGGCAAGATTTCCAGGAAGATCCATGCCAATGCCCGATAAAAGCATCTCTGGCAGATAATTGTTTAGGCCTGGCATTTGCATCTGCAACAGAGCTCTAAATTAGCACAACACAGACATCATCTTATTTTTTAAAAAGCCAAACAATGTTCAATTGGCTCTTAAGCCTTCTTATGCAGTACTTTCGTGATGCGCAAATCACTGCTATTCGTTTTATGAGGCATTTTATAGTCTGCCTTAATTTTGGTATCCGCAAGGGAGCCAGAGACTTCCAATTGCTAAAATATCAGTGTGCACCCTTCTAAGTAGTAATGCATCTCCTTAAAAAAATTCCATACATCCTTCAGTCAGTTTCAAAAAAATAATAATCCCGCACTCTTAATTGTAAGAATGCTTTTTAGTACATAAAGTTATGTTTTGGGGTCTTAGTGAGTTTTAACTGTATGCAATGAAAACGGCCATGGCAGAAGCAGCATATAAAAGTTTCTTCAATTGTGGTCCAAGAAATTGCAGGTGGTCAGCTGAAAGGCTGTGGCTCAGTAGTTCATATCTCTACTTGGCCCTGCACCTGATTTGCTTTTTCTGAATGCTGGCCACGGTCATCAACTTGATGTCCATGAAGGCCTCAAATGATGCCCATAGGCTGGAGGTGCCCCAGACCAAGCACTCATTTAAATAAAAGTCCACAGCCCTCCTAGTAAGAATATTCAAATTCTCTCTCAACCGTGAAGACTGCAGGGTGGCCCTGGGAAGTTACATATCTCCCAGTCTAATGTACCTGGAGGGCTTTATCATGGATTAAACAGAATTCTTATTAAAAGAAATGAAAAACATGAGATGATCCAGGAACAACTGCAACTCCCAATGCCAAGCAGAGAGCTGTCAATGTGCTCATATTTAATACAGGGGGAGGGACCAGTGAGGCCCCTAATTTGTTAGAAAATAAGCTTTTCACCATTTATTCTGAAGGCACAGCTGAAGAAAACAGCATCGCTGCAATTTTCTTACTTTTCAAACACACTGGCATGTTTGCAAAGGAGACAAGAAATGGAATTGACTAAAGAAGCACTCAAGTAACAAATCTTGTCCTTTGAAAATCTTGAATGGCGTTCTCAGACATAATTGATTAGAATCGTTAAGTCATTAAAATCTTCCATACATAACAAGGACCAAAAAAATAAATCTCCGTCATTTACATGGTGACACCAACAGCTGTATGTTAGGAAGCCTACAATTTTCAAGAAAACTTTTTCTCCCTCAGCTCCTATTTGCTTATTTTAATTTTGTACATTTATAATATATGCCAATGACACAGCACTTTAGTTATTAGTAATAAATAATGGCATCTGGATTACTTTCAGTTACAAGAAAAAGAAAAGGGGTGGGTTTTTGGAGAATGGCTGAAAACAGCAATCGAAGTCAACACTTCAACTCAGGTAAGGCCAGGTTTACAATTGGTATTTCCCTGTCTCATAGCTCCTGGCAGAGAGTCATCATCTCAAGTTCTAGCAAAAACAACATAGCCTAACTGCCAAACACTCTGTGACATTTTGAGAGATCAACTAGCAGCTGCCATATTCTTGCTGTGATATTATGCAATATCTACTTTCTGTGGGCTCTGGTCTTAGGCCAACCTTGCTATAATACCCTACAGCACTGGTCTTCAGCTGGCAGATCAGGAATCACTAGCCGGCTACAATCTTTCTAATCCAAGGGGGTCACAACACCACCACTACCACCATATAAATATATGGCCAAAAATTGAGAAATGGGTTCTCAAACACTGGTATGGATTGGAGGTAGGTCCCAGGTCCAAAAAGGTGGGAAACCACTGCCTTAGTTCTTGATTTGCTTAGGTGCATGGAGCAAAAACTTGGTCCAAAACCAAAAAGCAAGATGCATTTATAACAAGGAGGAAAATGCATCGTTTCATCGCTTTATCTAATTCTCTAGTCTAACATAAGTAACTTAAAATTATTACGTATGAACTGACAGAGCCTTCACTTTTGAAGCAAAGCTTGTTCCAGAAGACAGTCTCAGCTGTGCAAACCTACACAGATCAGCTAAGGAGCAACAGCCGTAGCCAGTCCCACACAATTCCCACCCCCCTCTTCTTTAAGGGCATCAAGGCAGGTTTTGTTGTGTGCTGTTTTATGGATTCTTCTGCTGGCTTTGTACAAGTAGTAAAATGAAAAATACCCTGCAAAAAAAGGGAAGAGCTCATGAAATGTATTGATGCTCTCTTTCACATTACATTTCTGCAAGTTTTGTTAATTCCCCCTTGGTCCCCGGTCCCGTCCCCCATTTCCTTCTGCCTTTGATTGGTGACATATTTACAAAAATTACAGTAAAGGACACTGAATGTTGTGTTGGAAACTCCAAGAAAGAATTGCCGAGGAACAGCCCTTCCTGTGCACAGGAAGGTGTACAGATGCTACATGCCCCAGGAAAGGGCAGCAAGCAAATAATAGATAAGAGGCTTGGATCAGAGAAGCCCCAGTTCATATTCTCACTCCTGTGATGAAGCTCTATGTGCAGTGACTTGCGCAAAGTGCTCTCTCAGCCTAATCTACCTCAACCTTGCATCGTTTTTGTAAGGATAAATATACTACCCTGTGTCCCATTTAGAAAAGCGGGGAATGTGCTAGCTAAACAAATAGAAAGTTCCTGAGCTTCCACAGCACTGACCGAGATATTGTCATGGGCAAATCCAACCATTTATCCCGTTTTAGTGCTTATTTGTTTCTCCTTGCTAAAAGTGTGGGGGCAAATGATAAGAAATTACAGGGTGGTAAACTGCAGGGAGAAGTATTCAGTGAACCAGCCCCCAAATGACAGCCTTCAGAAACCTGTCCACAGATTTAAAAGGACAACGAAAGGCTTGAGAATTTCAAGTTTTGTGATTCCTGATTACACTGCTGAAAAATACAAGATGGAAAAAGTAAAACAAAGCAAATATGCATCTGAAACAAAGCACCTCTGTGCTTCAGCTTGCCAAGAAACAGCAGTTGTTCCTCCACTAGCATTTTGATAGTTCTTACTGAAATATTCCCCCCTCTGGTGTTTCAAGTCCAGAAAATTTTGAACTGGAAAATTTCCTGGAAATTATCCTATGCAAATTAGCATAATTTGCTTTGTAAAATTATCATGCCCTAGAGAGTGGTCTAATTTAGAATGTTTATTTTACTTGTAATTGGTAAACAAAGCTAAAAAACTATTGGACCTTCCAAGCTTATGCAACATAATATTTATTTGCGACGGGCATCCATTCTTTGTTACCAATGCACTCATGAAACTTAACATCTTCTGCAGAAAAATTAAACCCACACCACTGAAACAAACTAAATGTTCTTTGGCTGCCAAACCCATCTATAATGCAGTTCCATAAGCCCAGTAATCCCAACTCCATTACTATGGAATTTAGCACAAAGGTACAACTAGGACACCATGCAAGGTGTTCCCAATGCTCAAGGGATATAGTAGTGCTTAACACCTTCCCAGGTATCCTTGAAATTAGGATATTAAGCTGAAGTAGAAACCAAGAATTGCTAAAAAAAATAAACATTGTTTTCATTCTAAAATCCATTTTCAAGGCAGAAATTTCATCAATGTGTTTTGCAACATTCCTCCTCTTCAAAAAAAAAGAGTGCAGAGATCAACCTGGTATTTGTACTAAAAACTTACTGTACTTCCGGAACAGCTGTACCAAATTCTATTCTATTCTCTCACCATTTGTTGTCTTAAGAACAAATAAGGAGAGGATGCTAAACAAGCCCAACTAAAAATCTCACTTTGCTCAGCCAATGAGTGCTGACTACGCCATATTTGAAACTGGTCCCTCAGTGTTATGGGGGCAGAATATGGCTCACGTGAGAACTGTAAAAGACTAAATGTGGACCACGGTGGTCACCCATACCAGCAGGTTTAGCTTTTACATGGCTCTAAGTACAGCAGCAATTCCCTTTGAGATAACCAATACAATCACACTAACTGTACCTCAACGTATTATTAGGAAGCCTCCAGAGCGTCACCAAATCCAAACACAGTGGTGCAAGGCCACAAGGATAACATAGATGCAATTTCTGCAAAATTTCCCAACAAAACATGTCCCTGGGGAATTGCATTAAACTCTGTGTGAGCCTCAAGCACTGAGAGAGTTAAATGACATCTCTGAACCACACCATCTCCTGTTCCTACACGTCCATTTCAAAATTCTACCTCCCCCTTGTACTGTTAGCACTTTGCATTTGCCATTTCAGAGCTAATATTTTTCTGCAGCCTAAGCAACAAGACACCTTGTTTTTACTTGCATTGTTTGTGTTTGAGTTGCGTCCCAAACCACCACTCTCAAAGGGAGATCATTACTGCACTCCACTGGGTATCTCATTGCCTACTCCATGCAAGTGTGCATTTGTCAATAACCTTCCAGAAACTTGAACGTCACAGCTGATAAAAGATTGATGGTGAAAAGGACTGAGTCTCAGTAACTGTACAATGACATTAAACAGGATGACAGTTCCTTTCTTTAAAGAGCAAGACCTGAAAAGAAAGTGCTAAATGCACAGTCATGCAACATGAGTCTGGATAGAAAAAGAGAGTGGCTACAATCAGGCACAAGCCAAGATATGAATAAAAGTTCTGACCATGCACTCAGCCCCATCACTCCTCCCTTCATGCAAGTGAGCAAAACAAAAAGGAATAGCTTCCCAGTTCAAGGCATCTTTTGTTCAAGACAAAATCCCATACACATGGAGTCCAGAGTTCACTTACAACAGTAAACATCAAGTAAGAAAACACTTGCAGCACACAGGCATGCAAGTCCAAGTTCACTTCAGAGTCCAAAAGTGAAAGGTGAACTAATGTCACAGGAATCTAGTTCTGCGTCCTCTCGCTCATGCGCACAAACTCATGCAGAGCTGAGTGGTTAAAAAAAGACACAATCCTCACTCTTACCCAAGCCCCAAAGTATGTCTACAAATGTTAAAGAGAGAATCAAGCTCCAATTAATGTTAAAAGCCCCCTTTTTCACCACCTGCTTTGGTGGAACACCTTTAAGAGAGACAATGAGACTGGATGCTAACACCCTTATGTTGTAAACAAATCATGCACAAGCTGCAGCAGAGTCATGCAAAGGGTATGCACAAGTCAAAGTACTAGATAACTTCGTTCCCCATTTACCCAGAGCCTCGGCTTCAGAGGCATCCATTCTGGTCCTCTTCTGAAAACCAGTACCTTTTCACACAGATATCTTTCATTTGGAGACAGATTTCATTTTGTTTGGAGACAGACTCTAAGGGGTTACACATATGTTATATCTATATTCCTTCCCTTAGCATTCCATTCACCAAGCCACTTGCTTTAAGCAGTGGCCTAGGATGGAAAAATTCCCAGTCCTTAATTTTTTTCATGGAAACCTTTCCATTTCATAAGTTCACTAAAAATGATGAATGGGTGCTAAACAAAACATTAGGCAAGTCTGTCTGCTTCCAAGTTTTTAGCTTTGTTTAGGAAATACAAGTAAAATAAACATGCCAAATTAGATCACTCTCTAAGGCCTGGTGCTAATTACCCTAATTTGTGTAGGGAGAAAATCCTACACAAACTAGGGTAACTGGCACCAGAAAATTTAAACATTTCTTATTGTTGGCTCTAACCTTACCAATCACTTTTTCCAATTTTGCTGCAGCAATACAAATGTACCCTACCATCAAATAGCCTTTCATTTCTCCTTCTCCAACCCTATAATGTCCCTCATCAGGCTTTATCTCAGGGGTCAGCAAGGTTTACTGGTATCTTTCCTGGGCCAGATTGGTCCCACAGAGAACTCTCCATGGACCGTATTGTGTGCGCGCATGAGTGCTTTTCGGCGTCTGCGTCAACGCAATTTCCGGCACCGCGGAAGCGAGTCCCTGTGCCAGTTTAGCGCAGCGCACCAGCTGGCAGTTGGGTTCAGGGGCGGCTCGCGGGCTGGTCAAACGACCTCCGCGGGCTGCTTCCGGCCCATGGGCCTTAGGTTGCTGAGCCCTGCTTTAACTCTACACACCTGGTAACTCTGGCTCTGTCTTGTACATCTCACTCCTGCCTCACTTTCGACTCACCTGCCTCTCCTCACTGCCAAAGCATCTGCTCAGAGTGGAAGTTAACATATCAGCAAATCCAAGTTTGATTATAATGCAAAAGGTGGGTGAGGGGAATGCCTTGTGGGGAACAAGAGGAAGGAAGGAGAGTTTAATCCCACCTGCGTCCATCAGCAGTCCCCTGCAAATGCCCCCCTTCTTCAAAGGCCAGTCCACCCATCCCCACAATCTGGAATCAATTGTTTTCAGAATCCAGCTTGATTTTAAAACATCCTGGGTTGGCATTTGCAGACAGAGTCAGTAGGGGAAGGATTAAAGGACTTTCTTCCACCATCACCACCAAGGTTCCCCTTAAAAAATGTCCCCCCCCCCCACATTTTACAAAGGAAACATAGGGTTGAGAAGCCCGTGTTTTCATCAAACATCTAATTTCATGGTCCCTGTCAACTTGGAAGTGAAAGAACATGCCCTTCAAGGCAGACTAGCAAAGTGAACCTGCAAAGGATCTGGCAAGACCTGTCATACTGGGCATAACAAAGACACGAGACAATATTTAGCAAAGCAATTATAAATATTTAGAGAACGAATGTTTGTAGAAATTCAAAACAGATTTCATGCATGAATAGTGCAAAGGAGATGGAGCATCTTTGATACACTTCACAGGTATTCTAGCAACAAGGTGAAAAGTTTCTGCAGCAGGAATTGGGACCTCTCAAGGACAGAGTCATTAGCCCACTTGTTCCTGCAAACCATGCTTTCATTTTTTATTCCCTCTGCTCCCTATATCACCATATCACTACTCCCCACACCACATTAGGTCTACTGTCCTACTCCGCCACATCCTGTGTCTGCATAAATCAGCCCACACATAATCAAAATTTCCTCTCACATTGCACATCAACCAACCCCTACTATACCTGTCTTTCCATATCTCTGCTGCAGCTCTCCACACTGCATCCCTCGCCCCTTTCTCCTTAATAGCCTACTCAGAACACTCTGCTTTATTTTACCCTAAGAACATAAGAAGAGCCAGCTGGACCAGGACACTGGCCCATCTAGTCCAGCATCCTGTTCTCACCATGTACCTGTGGGAAACCAGCAAACAGGATTCGAGCACAAGGACACCCCTTCCTCCTGTGGTTTCCAACATGTTCACTGCTCCTTGCATCTCCTTCATACAGTACCAGGAACCAAGATTACCAGCACCCTCACCTCCCCAGCACAATACTGCACTACCCTTTTGCCAGTTTTCTATGCACACATTTCAGAGGTACAAACATGTTAGGTGTGCTGTAGGGAGAGAAAGGAGGAGAAAAATACACAGTCACCAATGGCTCTGTGGTACCTTAAAAAGCAACACAACTGTTAGATCTTCAGCTGTCTGGCCTGGATCATGGAAGCTCACTCCATCAAATGCACAAAGTTTGCAGGTTGTTTCCCCATTACCAGGGTTTACAGGCCCATTAAATGGCAGTTAAAAACAAAACATCACAAGGGGATTCTGGTGACAGAACCACATGCCCAGCCCACTTCCTTTCCACCTTTAGCCACGCCTTCCTTAAGAGACTCATGAAACCAGAACCAAACACAGCTTCCACCAGTGCTAGAAAAATGGAGAAAGGGGGGGGGGGCAATTAATGAAACCCACCCACCTGATGCCTCAACTCTAAATGCAGACCTGCAAAGGAGCTTTTTCAAGTGCTTGAATTACTTGCCCAAGCCCCTCAATTTCCCAATTTTGTTTGTTTTAATAAACATTTCTATCTTTCACTTCTGGTGTAAAACTTCTGGTGGCCATATATAACATTACAATTTCATAGAATATCAAAATGTTACAGAATAAAGGAGCAAGGTCAGCAGCTGCCTTGTTCAACCATGGCATTAAAAAAAACACCTATCTGATAAAATAAAGCCATTGTCAAAAACTTCCAGAATAAGGAGGTCTTCAATAACCTGCAGAAAAAAGTGAGGAAGGGGGCCAACCATGCTATAACGTCCCCTATAACGCCCCTCTCCCTTGGCTCTTCAAATCTGTAGGTGCCACAAGACCCAGCAAGCACTCAGAGCTCCCACAGGTACTCTCATCCATGTCTGCCCCCATGTGACCTCCACTCCGACAACAAAAAACCCCAACACACCGTACTTATATTGCCCCCTTCATAATGACAACCTTCAGGCTTCCTAACCACGCAGAGACCCAACTTTGCATCCGGTTGCAGCAGGGACCAGCCTTTTCCTTCCTAAGCAAGACCAGCCCCAAGAACAACTCCCAAAACCACCCCCTTAAAAATCCCCACCCCAGGATCACCGTAAAAAGCAGCCCCAAAAGAAGCCCAAAGGCCACCCCATCCCAAGATGAACCCTTCCAAAACGAACCCCCAAATCTACCCGACCACCGCCACCCCAAAAACAACTCCCATGACAACCCCCCAATGTGAACTCCAAGAACACTTCCTCAAGGACGACCACCCCAAGAACAATTTCAAAGGCCCCCCCACAACTCTGAAGACCACCCCATCAAAGACCCCTAAAACAACTCCCATGACGAACCCCCCAAGAACACCCCTTCAAAGACGACCACCCCAAGAACAAGTCCGAAGGCCGCCTGCCCCCAAAACGAACCCCCCAAGAACAACTCTGAAGACGGCCCCCACTTCAAGAACAACTCCCATGACTAACCCCCATGTGAACTCCCCCAAGAACAACTCCGAAGGCTAACCCCGTCCCCCCCAAAAACCCGAATCCCCCCCAAGTCTACCCAAGGCCAACCTCCCCAAAGACCCACCACCCCACAGAAAGACTCCCCCTCAAGCTTTCTCCCTCCTTCCCCGGAGCCCCTCTTAAATGGGGCGCCCCCTTTCTCCGCCTTCTCCCCCCCCCTCCCTCATAGGTACCAGAGGGAAGGAGGGAGGGAAGAGAGGGAGGCCCCGCAGCCCCAACCGACCCTCCCTCGGCCAGGCCCTTCTGGCCTCCGCCAAGCCGGTCGCGGCGGAGACTCACTCGGGCAGGTAGGTGGAGGAGAAGCTGCTCCAGCGGTGCAGGGTGTAGGCCAGGACCCGGCTCTCGAGGGCGCCCGCCGGGCCGAAGCCTGGGCCCGCCGCCGCCGCCGCCATCTTGTCGTCCGTAGCAGCAGCAGCAACGGGGAAACAGGCGAGGGAGGCGCCGTAGAGGTAAGGTGAAACGCGCAGGCACGCAACGCGGGCGGGCGAACGAGCGAGAGCGCGCGCGCATAGCACACACGCACACTTCCGGATTCCGCCCGAAGCAAAGCGGGGCAAGGGAGGCCGGAGAATAAATGCGAGTGGGGAATGACGCGTTAGCCCAAGCAGCGTTCTGAGGGGCTTGGCCACGCAACACAGAAGCGGGGGGGGGAGGGAGGTGTTCGCTTGGGAACCGGAAGCGTACGCTCGCAAGCGTAAGGTTGCGCTGGCCGGAGAAAGGAAGTTTAAAAGGACAGAGAGGGATCGAACCGGGGGGGGGGGAGAGCGACAGCGCCGCTCTTAAAGGGGCCGCCGCGAACTTTGCCGCTTGCCTCCAGCTGCTAACGTGTTTGCACATCTGCCAGGGGTGTTGCTCGGTTGCTGCCCGTGCTCGGTGTTTCGGGGGTCAGACTGCCGTCGGGTGGTTTGCAGAGCATGTTTTTTTAAATTATTAGTATTATTATTTGTATGCAGTACACTTTGGAACTCCCCGCCTATTGATATCCAAGTAGGCGCCTGCTCTGCGTTTTTTCCGCTGCCTGCTGAAGGCATTGTTGCTCCGGCATGCCCACGCCGATGCTTAGAATGCTTTCCTGAGGTTTTGCCTACTACTACTACTACAACAACAAAACAACAAATATTACTATTAATATTTTTATTATTATTAGGTTCACAACCTAATTTCAACGATCGAATAAAACAATCCAGAAGAAAACATGAATGCTGGACTTGTGACCCCTCTAGGGCTTAAGGTACCCCACTCCTCACTCTACAGGGCTGGACTCTATATTTTTGCTCGCACTGCAAAACACGAAGCACATCAATGGCACATATCAGCAGCAAGAGCTTGTGTCTTCCATAATCCACCTTTCCATCCAAATATTATTGCACATCAACCCATCTCTGAGCAGGGAGAGACTCCCAGGGTTCCAAGCACCTTACCCAGGGTTCAGTTTCCTTAGAATGAACATCAGCAGAAACTGTGGCGTCGCTAGGATACCTGGATTTATCCACACACACACACACACACACACACACACACAACCTGAGCACAGGCTGGAGGGACTTGCAGAATTAACACCACAACAGATCTTGCTTCTCTGTTAGGTTTCCAGCGAAGCACCCAAATCACAGCCTTGGGCAGGGGCGTACCCAGGATCAAAACTAGGGGGGGCAAGGCGCAGGGCCAAGGCATGGGAGGGAAGGGAAGGGAGGAAGCGCGTACGGCGGAGCCGGAGTGCGATGTCTGCTGGCGAGGGGGCCGCTGGCGGTAGCGGCGGCAGCGGGGGAGTCTCCAGAGGCAGGCGGAGGAGGAGGAGCACAGCCCAGCAGAGCGCGAGTTTGGCATTCCTGCCCACCGCACCGCGCCCTCCAGCTTCCCGTCGCGCTCTCTGGTTCCCCGCCGCGCTTGGCCTTGCCAGAGGGTGCGACAGGGAGCTGGAGGGAGGGCCCATCGCGGTGGGTGGGAACGGCGACCTCGCGCTCTGGTGGGCTGTGCTCCGCCTCTGCCCACCAGCTCCGCCGGCAGCGCCGCTCTCGTGCGCCGGCCCTGCTTCTACAGGGGGCAGCTGCCCCCCTGCCCCGCGCTGGGTACGCCCATGGCCTTGGGCCCAGCACAGACCAGACACGTCTTTGTGTCTCCGACTTTCAGCATCACTCCAACATGCACACACATGATGCACATTGCACACAGAGGCTATTGCTCCTCTGCTAGGATGACATCCCATCCAGCCAGATGAGGTGGGAAACCCACCCCCCATCCCATTTGTCTCTATGGTAACAGAGCTTGTTCTTTTAAGATGCAAATGGGGGTACAGTACTTAGCAGCAAGTTGCAGTGCCCTTCTGGACCTAGGATCTGGTTCAATGGGTTTGGCAAGCCTTCTCCAATAGATACCTCACAGATACAAGATTGCAGGTTTGGAAGGGACCCAGGGCATCATCCAGTCGTCATCGTCGCCGCCCCCCCCCCAAAAAAAACCCATAACAATTCATTCCCCCTGTTCTCACCCAGTCTTATTACCATCAAATAGCCCCGCTTCCCAAATACCCAAAATGACCCTAGTCGACCTACTCCCTCCCCAACTTAACTTCAGTCTGTAAAATACAGATGTTTTTTCCCCTACATTTTTTCCCTGCTGTTCTTTGGCTTGAAGGAAATAAGAATAATTCCAGATCCTCATATGCCTTTTATAGCTCTTTTTTCCTGTTCCTACTTAATTTGGTAACCATTCCGACTGACCCATTCAGTCTAGGATTGAAGCCAAGGAAATGAAGGACTCCTCAAGTGCAGCTGATATTTATAGTAGGCAAACAGTGTTAAAAAATTATGATGCGTCATTAAGAGTTCATTGGGGCTTTTGATTTCAGTTCCGTAATAACCGCTGACCTAGGAGTTTTTCCAGTTTGTAAATATATTTAACTGACTGAAGATTTAAATGCCTAATTATTGACAATGCATTAATACACAGTTGTGATTATTTGCATTCAAATAGGACTTTCGGGGTGATAGGGCATTAGCAAATCATGCTCCTTCTGGGGTAGTTTGTCCACCTTTGGTCCCCATCCTGCACTCTCATCGCTCACCCGTGGCTCTTAGAAGCTATCAGCTCATAGAATTGGAAAAGACCCCAAGGGTCATCTAGTTCAAGCCTCTGCAATACAGGAATCTCTGACAGGTGACCATCTATCTCAGAGGTCAGCAAACTTTTTCAGCAGGGGGCCGGTCCACTGTCCCTCAGACCTTGTGGGGGGCCGGACTATATTTTGGGGGGAGAAATGAATGAATTCCTATGCCCCACAAATAACCCAGAAATGCATTTGAAATAAAAGGACACATTCTACTCATGTAAAAACATGCTGATTCCTGGACCACCCGCAAGCCAGATTTAGAAGGCGATTGGGCCGGATCAGCTCCCCGCTCCTTAGTTTGCCTACCCATGATCTATCTATCCTCTGCTTAAATAACTCGAAGGAGAGTCCACCAACTTCTGAACGGCTCTTATTATCAGAAAGTTATTTCTGTGGTTGAGTCAGATTCTCCTTTATTGTAACCTGAATCCATTGATTTGGGTCCTACCCTCCAGAGCAGGAGAAAATATGCTTTCCCCCTCTTCCATGTGACAGCCTTTCAGATATTTGGCTATCCTATCACCTCACAGTCTCCTCTCCTTTTACCCAGGCTAAATATACCCAACGTCCTCAACCGCTCCTCATAAGGCTTGCTTTCTAGGCCCTTGATCATCTCGGTCACCCTCCTCTGCACATGTTCCAGGTTGTCAATATCCTTCTTACTACACTTGATCTTAGCCAAAAGGCCGAGAAGGACATAAAAGAATACAATACAAATTGAGAAGCAGAGACTAGAGGGTGGGGCAAGACAAGACGAAGGAGGCCTTGCCTGACAAAGTCTCTCCCCTCACAGTTCTTCCTGTGCTAAAGGTAAAGGGACCCCTGACTGTTAGGTCCAGTAGCGGATGACTCTGGGGTTGTGCGCTCATCTCGCTCTATAGGCCAAGGGAGCTGGCATACAGCTTCCAGGTCATGTGGCCAGCATGACTAAGCCGCTTCTGGCGAACCAGAGCAGCAACGCCGTTTACCTTCCGTTCCCGCCTGAGTGGTACCTATTTATCTAGTTGCACTTTGACATGCTTTCGAACTGCTAGGTGGGCAGGAGCATGGACCGAGCAATGGGAGCTCACCTCTTCGCAGGGATTCGAACCGCCGACCTTCTGATCGGCAAGCCCTAGGCTCAGTAGTTTAACCCACAGCGCCACCCGCATTCATTGTGTTAGTTTGGACCTAATTCTCCAATCTGTTACGGTCATCTTGAATCCCGATCCTGTCTTATGTCGCATTAGCTACCCCTCCCAGTTTGGTGTCATCTGCAAATCCCTTCAATTCCTTCATCCAAGTAATTTATAAAGATGTTGAACAACAATCTGGTTTAGTTGCCTTTGAAGGAGTGGGAGAATCTCCAGCATCAGGCTAAGTCTTCCCAGAAGCAAGTCTCCTTTTTGGACATCCATTCCAAAAAGCTTTTTAATTTCTTTATTCATTGTAGTGTTAGGGATGAACAGCCACATGGCCAAGTTTACTGGTGATAACAGATTGTTCAGGGTGGTTAAAACTGAATGGAGGAGCCCCAGATGGATCTCTCCAAGCTGGGTGAATGGGCAGCAAAATAGCAAATGCAGTTCAATGGAACCAGGTGTGAAGTGATGCAGAAAACATCCTAATTTCATATATGCAATAACAGCATCTGAACTTACCCGGAACAAGATGCCAAACAGAGAGAGGGTAGCTTTCCAATACTGCAGATATAATATACATTGCTGGTGCAATGTTCATTGCTTTGCTTATTGTAGTAGTCATACTAATGTACTGTATTATGGTCACAGAGCAATAAAATTCAATACAGAATAAAACTTGCATTAAAACACATCTCAAGGTTCCATCGCTTAAAACATCAGAGCAGTTAAAACAAGTACAAATTGTAATATGTCCTCTCAGCAATCAGCAAGCTTTTCCCCCTCCCTGATCTGCAATGATATTTACAAAAAACCCAAAGTCCTCTCAGTGAAACACAAATCACAGGACAGAGGGATGTTGTGATGAGGTGTTTAGGGAATCTTTTAATGTTTAATAGATTATTGTATTTTAATATTCTGTTGTAAGCTGCCCCAGTGGCTGGGGAAACCCAGCCAGATGGGCGAGGTATAAATTATTATTATTATTATTATTATTATTATTATTATTATTATTATTATTAATGGTTTCCCATAGGCATCTGGTTGACCACTCTGAGAGCAGTGTGGTCCACTGGTTGGACCCATTAGAACTCATCTTGCGTTCTTATGCTCTAGCAAAGAGTATATAAATGCAACGTCACAATTCAGATATCTCGAATGTGCGCCCTTGCTTTGTAAATTTGAAATGTTTCTGGGGACCGTGGACATTCTAGAGAGATGGATTGTGCAAGGTTGTCAGCCCATCAACAGAGAGCCATGAGTCCCCACTCATGCATCCCTTCATTGTTGTTTAGTCGTTTAGTCGTGTCCGACTCTTCGTGACCCCATGGACCAGAGCACACCAGGCACTCCTTTCTTCCACTGCCTCCCGCAGTTTGGTCAAACTCATGTTGGTAGCTTCGAGAACACTGTCCAACCATCTCGTCCTCTGTCGTCCCCTTCTCCTAGTGCCCTCAATCTTTCCCAACATCAGGGTCTTTTCCAGGGAGTCTTCTCTTCTCATGAGGTGGCCAAAGTATTGGAGCCTCAGCTTCAGGATCTGTCCTTCCAGTGAGCACTCCCCTTCATAGTAGGCCTCAAAATGCTTCCTACATAATACCATTGTATTATGGTATGCTATGGTCCATGGGGTCACGAAGAGTCGGACACGACTAAACGACTAAACAAACAAACAAAACATAATACCGGTACCATAAAATGCTGAACTGCCTTTTAGAACAGCATTGCTGTGAGTTTTTGCCATCTTGGTTATTGTAAATGAACCTGTCAGCTGGCAAGTGGGGGTGATCCAGGGCTTAATGTTCCTTAATGGCTGGAAATCTCTCTCCAGACTCTTGGAATGACTCAGCCCTCAGCTCATGGGAGGAGCAGCGAAGCAGCTGTTGCAGCTTCGATTTAGAAAATATAAAGAGATAAAACAGTCACCTCCAGAATGGCAGGACATTTAGGCTTATGCAATTATAGTGGATTAAAGTGCCCTGTCTACCTAGCAGAAGAAACCAATCCTTCTCCTCCTCCTTTTTAGAAAGGGAAAGACAGGGCACTGCCCAACCAACCCCAGTCTTCATTCCTCCCAGCTCACATGCCTTCACGTGTCATGGACTGGTTGGAAGCAGAGGAATGGTGGGAGGAACTTGCTGGGGAACCACCAAAGGAAGAAGGCTCAGAGCCCGGGGAGTGGTGGTGGAATGATGATGAGTGGTGAGGGGGAGAAGAGGGAGAAGATGAGGAAGTAGAGGTGTAGGAAGCTGAAGGGGTAACAGGGCTTAGTGAGCGGGGAGAGTCTGTGGCAGAGAGAAGTCAAGAATCAAAGGCTGAAGCAGGGGAGGAGGGAGGCCAAGAGGCAGAGCTGAGTCAGGCTGGTGAAGAGGCAAGGGTCTCTCCCCCTCCTGCTGCAAGAAGCTCCCCTCCTCACTTGTCTCCCAGAACCAGAAGAGGGCTGAAATAGGCGTAGCGGCAACAGGCAGCACACAGGTGCAGTCTCTGATTGCTTGGGAAAGCCCTGGAGAGGGGGGTGGCAGATGTGAGGAGGCAGGGACTTTCAGTCTCAACAACAAATAATAATAATAATAATAATAATAATAATAATAATAATAATAATAATTTATTATTATTTATACCCTACCCATCTGGCCGGGTTTCCCTAGCCACTTTGGGTGGCTCCCAGCAGAATATTAAAAACACGATATAACATCAAACATTAACAACTTCCCTAAACAAGGATGTCTTCTAAAAGTCAGATAGTTGTTTATTTCCTTGACATCTGATGGGAGGGCATTCCACAGGGCGGGCGCCACTACTGAGAAGGCTCTCTGCCTGGTTCCCTGTAGCCTCACTTCTTGCAGGGAGGGAACTGCCAGAAGGCCCTCGGAGCTGGACCTCAGTGACTGAGCTGGACCTCAGTGACTGAGCTGAACGATGGGGGTGAAGACGCTCCTTCAGGGATACTGGGCCAAGGCCGTTTAAGGATCTAAAGGTCAGCAGGAACACTTTGAATTGTGCTCGGAAACGAGCCAGCAAAAAATCACACCATTCAAGCTGGGAGTTAACTCTTTATTAGCAAAACCACGATCTTCACAGACTTGGTGGAATGTCATGCCTAATGAGCATAGCAGCTCATCCCCGGTAGGTTGCCGAGATGGAAAGTTCCTGCCTCCCAACAGGCATCTAAGTCCCCTCCTCTCCAGGGCTTTTTCTAAGCAATCCGAGACTGCGTCTGCGCATCACCAAACTCTCCTCCGCCCTTTTCATGCCTCTCCTGGTTCTGGGAGACAAGCTATGAGGGGAGACACCCGTGACGCTTCACCAGCCTGACACAACTCTGCCTCTGTTTCTGAGGCAGAGCATAGCCATCGTGGCTTGTAGCCATTTATAGTCCTCTCCTCCAGGAATTTGTCTAATCCATCGCTGCCTCCTGTGGGAGTGAGGTTCAGAGTTTAACTGTGTGCTCCATGAAGAAGTGCCTTCTTTATGACGGAGGAAGGAAGGAAGCAGCACAGGTCAGAAGCAATGAATATTCAATGATTAGTTGCAGCTGGGAATGGAACCTGGGGAAGTGTGGTGTAGTGGTTAGAGTGTCAGTCTAGGACTAGGGAGACTTTGGTTGTGTGCACATTACCAGCTTAAAATGCAGCTAGGTCATTCTCAATTCGGACCAAAGCTGCTTTGGGCAGAAATGCAACAAAATGCATTATTTCATAAGGAACAACAGTATAGATACAGGACAGATATGGATTGTAGATAATGTTGGATAGACACCACTTCCCAAGCCAGTGGCAGAAGCACCCTAAATGCAGAATGTGGACACAGTCTTAGGTTCAAATCCCCACTCTGACAAGACAGGTTATGTTAAAAAAAAAAAAAAAACAACCCACCATCGAAACCGTTAAGAGAGTTCAAGCCAGGAATGAACAATTAAAATATCCACAATAAAAAGCACACAAGGGTAGGTCGAGAGGAAAAACATCCACTTAACTGAGTGCTATTAGGAAAAAAGCATAGAAAGATAAGGTGCGAGACCAGAGACCACCCTGGCTTTGATGTTCTGGGCCAGCCATTGTGGAGCCCTGATGCAAATCAAATACAGATTTATTTATTTTTTCAAAAGCCAAACTCCTTTAGTTATTAGCGATTGGCACAAGCAATCGCATTTGAGCTGGCTTCCAGTTTATCTCGCAGGCAGGCAAGGCGATAATACACGTGTGTGTCTGTGTGGAAGGGAGATAGCCAACTAGCCTCAAATCAACCCTGAGCCCGTATTATTAAGAAGCTAACCCAAATGCCCCTTGTGCACTGAATATCAGGGCAAACCTTTTCCCCATTCTGTTTAGAAGTGAGCGAGAGGAACGGGTGTCTAGAAGTGATGCAGCCTCCAGAAGAGATGCGATCCAGAACAACAAGGAGGAAACCGTGGGAGGCGGGCAGTGGGGAGGGAGAGGAAAAAAGGGAGAGAGAGAGAGAGAGAGAGAGAGAGAGAGAGAGAGAGAGAGAGAGAGAGAGAGAGAGAGCAGCAGAAGCATCTGCCAGGGAGCTGGTTCTATTACCAGGAACACAGCTGAAAATGAAATCCAGCAGATGGGGAGACAAAGTTCGACTGATGAGCAGGATGAATAACTGGTTTGATGGACTAGGGCAGGCATCCCCAAACTTCGGCCCTCCAGATGTTTTAGACTACAATTCCCATCATCCCTGAACACTGGTCCTCTTAGCTAGGGATCATGGAAGTTGTAGGCCAAAACATATGGAGGGCCGCAGTCTGGGGATGCCTGGACTAGGGAGTAACCAAAAAAAACAAAAAACGTGTTTGTGTGTAGACACACACATACTGTATACCCAACCTGGGCATGACACCAAAAGGGTTAGAAAGACAGAATCATAAAACTGCAGCGTGGAAGGGACCTCATGGGTCATCTAGTCCAACCCCCTGCAATGCAGATGTTTACCGCCACGTGGTAATTCTAAATTGGAAAAAGGGAGGGAGAGAAGCAGGGAGAGAATTCCCAACGTAGTACGGAGAAATGCTCGTGGAAATATTCCTTTTAGGCTTATCTTGGTTTTTATTTATTTTCTTTTTTACATTTACAGACAATGGATAATGGATGCCTGTTTTTATCTCACTTATTTGTTTGTTATTCGTTGCATATATATCCCACCTTGTTCTCCAAGGTGGCGCACATGATTCTGCCCCATCTCATTTAATCTGCACAACAACCCTGTGAGGTAGGTTAGGCTGTGATGAGACAGCGACTGGCCCAACGTCACCCAGAGAGATTCATGGAAGAACTAGTGCCATTCAGCCCGTTTAATAAACGGGCGCTAGAACATTCAGCCTTTTTCGGTGGCAGCGGCGCGTGGGGGGCTTTTATTCCTTGTCTAATTGATTGTTCCTCTCCCCATCCCTTTGATCCTTAATTTATCCCTAATTTTCTCCCCCCCCCCCCCGTTCCCAAACCCCAAGCCAAAGTCCCCCCCTTTTTTTACCTTTACAGCCCGGGCTCAGTTGGGGGGTGCGGGGGGTATTTCTTCCTTTACCCCCTCCGAAGCTTGTGTTTGGAGTGCAGATCCCTCCCCACCCTGTTTTCGTGCGCTTTTTGCGCCTGCCGTTTGGTTCCTAATTTTTCCCGCGTCAATAGCGCTGCTGCTGCCAGGGCCCAGTGGCCAAATTCTGGCTCCTGGACGGCCCGGGCGGCTGCTCCGGGGTGTACGCCCAGTTTTTCGGGGGGTGGGGGTGGCTCCCGCTACTTTTGTTGGCCTCCACGGCTGTTTTTCAGTCACCTGCTGCGTCCGGGAGGGAGCTTTGCTGTCTGGGGGGCTTGCGCCCACCCCGGTGCTTTCTGAGGGTCCCATGGTTGGCGCTGAGCATTCGGTGGCCTCCCCGCGCCTTTCCTGGCCGTTCCGGCCCGGCAGGGGTCTCCCGGTTGCTTGCACTGTTTGGGCCTCAATTTCGGGCCTGTTAGTGAGGAGAAGCCGGGGCCTCAATTTTTTGGTCATCCCGGCTTCCTCCTCAGGCCCTTGGGCACATTGAGAGAGAGCCTGCCCTGCTTAGGGGCCTTGCTGCCTGCTCCTGCCTTCCACTGGTGGCCTGCTTTATCTTGAGCTGCTTGGGCCTCCATTTTGGGCCTGTTGGTCGCCTCGGTTTTTGGTCGTCCCGGCTTCCTCCTCAGGCCCTTGGGCACGTTGAGAGAGGGCCTGCCCTGCCTAGGGGCCTTGCTGCCTGCTCCTGCCTTCCACTGGTGGCCTGCTTTATCTTGCGCTGCTTGGGCCTCCATTTTGGGCCTGTTGGTGAGGAGAGGCCGGGGCCTCGGTTTTTGGTCATCCCGGCTTCCTCCTCACGCCCTTGGGCACGTTGAGAGAGGGCCTGCCCTGCCTAGGGGCCTTGCTGCCTGCTCCTGCCTTCCACCTGGTGGCCTGTGTTTTAACTGCTTATTGAGCCAGTGCAGGACAGAGGGGTAGGGGTGGGGTGGAGAGAGTGTGTGTGTGTGCATGCGTGCAGTCTCTGCGTCCAATCCCTGTGTCCCTGGGGCACATGCTCAGTAGCGCGGAAAACGGGACACAGGGAATCTGGATGCAGAGACATAGGGACTTTATTATATAGAATGGGAATTTTAACCCTGGTCTCCTGGGTCCTAGTTTGGCCCCCTTAGCTAGTGTTATTCTTATTATTTATCAAATTTATACACCACCCTTTGTCTGAGGGTCACTGAGCTGTTTATAGTATGAAAACATAAAAAATGCATAGCATTATAACAAACAAAATAATAACCCCCACCCCAAATTTAAAAGGCCACAGATTATTTAATTAGCCTAGGCAAAGAGGCACCAAAGTACTCTATATTCCTGCGTATAAGACGAATTTTTAACCCAGGAAAATCTTCTCAAAAGTCGGGGGTCGTCTTATACGCTGGGTCATATTTCTTATATGGCGAGTATATCCCAAACTCTATATTTTAACTGGAAAAGTTGGGGGTTGTCTTATACGCCCAGTCATCTTATACGCCGGAATATACGGTATATTTATTTATACAGTTATTTATTTCATAAATTTTATACACTGCTCGGTTGTGTAAAACCTCGCATCAGTTTACCAAAGATAAAGCTGTAAAAAGAGTAGAGTGAAGGCACGAAAGAGTAGAGTGAAGGCAACTGGCTGATATCAAGAGGCAGGGAGTTCCAAAGTGTAGCGCTGCCAAACTGAATGGCCGAGTGTTTACAAATGTGGAAGGGGTATTACATGGCACCTGTAGTAGTGTCTATTCCCCTGATTGGAGCAGTCGAACGGGCACATATGGGGTTCTGCAATCCCGTAAATAGAGGTATCGGAGGGGCCAGGCAAGCCTCCCTGGGGAGAGCATTTCACAAATGGGGAGCCACCACAGAAAAGGCCTGTTCTTCTGTTGCCCACACTGGCTCTTATATATAACTTTTAAATAGTTTTGTTGTTGTTGTTTTTGTAGGGTTTTGTGTTTCCTCGCCATTATATATATATAGAAACATGGAGGTATAGAAATAGTATTATAAATGAGGCCTTGGTACGATGTTGAGCTCTTCCCTCCAGCCAAGCCGCCTCTCTTGCAAAGGAGGTTACTTTGCCTGCTTGATTGATATCTTTGCCCGACAATTAGCCTATCGCACAAACACTGAGCTTTTCCAGGAAAACATGAGCTGTCCAGCAGAGACTGGGGGGGGGGAGAGAATGGTGTCACCGTTTTTCTCGAACTTTACCTCAGCGATTCTCCCCACCCGCATCCGACTCAGAGCTGGTTGACCTCATTGCTATTGCTGTCGTCCTGCATCAGACTGGAACACAAACATCCAAAACTAACGGTGCAAAGCCCTCTCTGCCACGGAGTCAGGGAGCAGAAGGCCATTTTCTCCCCACCTCCACAAAATATGATGGTCGCCCACGCTCATTCCTGCCTCCTCCTTTCCCCCCTAGGTGCTTCCTATTCCAAATCTTTGCTTTTCCGAATGCCCGGGCAGAACTATTTCAAAAAGATCTTAAAGAGCTGGTCGTTCGATTTCTTTGAACTTTTGAAAACACACAAGGAAAAGCACTGCTGGGTGCTGGATCAGGGCAAAGGTTCCAGCATCCCATTCTCACGGCAGCCAACCACTTGGTTCTGTGCGAAGTCCCGGGACTTGAGTGCAACAGCCAGTGCCGGATTTACGTATAAGCTAAGCAAGCTATTGCTTAGGGCCCCACTCTCTTGGGGCCCCCCAAAAAAAATTAAAGGAAAAAAAACCCCTGGGTGTATATTTCCAAAATATAAGATAAAAAAACAAAATAAAACCTACATACAGCGACAGTGTTTTGTGTTATATAGTCTCCTATAAGTAATGGGCCCTGCTTGCTAGCCTGCTCCCTAAAGTATCACTGGTTTGCTCATTTCTACAGGTGAAACTCGGAAAATTAGAATATCATCGAAAAGTGCATTTATTTCAGTAATGCAACTTAAAAGGTGAAACCAATATATGAGATAGATGCACGACATGCAAAGCAAGATATGTCAAGCCTTTATTTGTTGCCATTGTAATTATTTGTCATTAGGCGGGTCAATTATAAATGGAATGTAATTAATGAAATGTAACAGCGATGTTTATTTTTGTATTATTGTAACGATTTGTTTTATTACTGTGGAATTTCCAAAGGAAAGCATTTGTAAAAAAATTAAAATAAAAAATAATAAGTTGCATTACTGAAATAAATGAACTTTTCGAAGATATTCTAATTTTCCGAGTTTCACCTGTATATACAGTGGTGCCTTGGTTCTCAAACTTAATCCATTCCAGAAGTCTGTTCCTAAACCAAAGCATTCCAAAACCAAGGCACGCTTTCCCATAGAAAGTAATGCAAAACGGATCAATCCGTTCCAGACTTTTAAAAACAACCCCTAAAACAGCAATTTAACATGAATTTTACTATCTTAACTGTATTTCAGTTCAACAATTACTTTGATAAAATACATATTTTCTTATGTGCAAATGGCTTTAGATACCTGTTAGATCCATAAATTACCATATAGCATATATTCAACACAAAATACAGCGACAATTTGTTGTTGACAAAGGACAGATCATAAAGGGCCCCATTACCTTCAGTAGCTTAGGGCCTCATCAAACCTAAATCTGGCCCTGGCAACAGCAACTCTCCCCACTTGCGATTCACTGCCACCCCCCAGTACCTGCCGCCTGAGGCCATTGCCTCATTGTGCCTAATGGCAGGACCGGCCCTTCACCCATTTGTAGATCTATGTTTTCCCAGTGCTTCTTCCATCCTTTTTCATACTGCAGAAAGTCTGTCTCTTTTTGCAGGAGGACAGTGGGTCGCATGATCTCCATAGCTGTACCATGATGCTTTTTAATAAGTGTGTGTTCGTTGTGAGCAGTGATGTATTAGGCAAGCGAACCCATCGCAGCTAAGCACACATTCGCTGTAGGTTTTGTGGTAGACACAGTTTTATCACCATGTTCATTTTTTCCTTGTAAAATAAAATAAAACCAGCTTCTTAATTAGAGCGAAAATACTTTTCCAATTAGAATTGTTACGAAAATATTGGTGGGATGCTGCTTAAATTAGCCAGTGCTACAGTGCTAAAACACTATATCACTAGTTGAAAACATACAGTGGGGGAAGGGGGGGCACCCTTCCCAGGCACTACCATTTTAGCGCTGCAATTTTTAATTAAACACTTCCAGTCTACACTTCTGATCCAAAACAAACACCAAACACATTTTTTTTAAAAAAAGGATCTATATATAAAGAAATATATAAATACATATTTCATGGGTAGCAAAGGGCAGTCACATTAAGTTAATAAGCACTTAGCGCTAAATAAATAAGTCAAAAATTTTTTTTGTAAGAATCACTCTGAATTTTACTTATGCATTTCAGAAGATTTATACACTGCATGATTGTAATAACACAACCTCCAAGTTCCCCTATTTTCCAGGGACAGTCCTGGATTCACAGAAGCCCTCCCTCCCGGTTTCTGATTTGATCCTAGAATGTCCTGCTTTTGCTTAGGACATCCCTATTTTCATCGAAGAAATGTTGGATGGTATGGTAAAGGGTAAAGGGACCCCTGACTGTTAGGTCCAGTTGTGGATGACTCTGGGGTTGCAGCGCTCATCTCTCTTTACTGGCCGAGGGAGCCGGCGTAAAGCTTCCAGGTCATGTGGCCAGCATGACGAAGCTGCTTCTGGCAAACCAGAGCAGCACACGGAAACACAGTTTACCTTCCCGCCAGAGTGGTACCTATTTATCTACTTGCACTTTGACATGCTTTCGAACTGCTAGGTTGGCAGGAGCAGGAACTGAGCAACAGGAGCTCACCCCCGCCGCGGGGATTCGAACCGCTGACCTTCTGATCGGTTTAACCCACAGCGCCACCCGCGTCCCCCAAAGGTAAAGTGACCCCTGACCATTAGGTCCAGTCGTAACCGACTCTGGGGTTGCGACGCTCATTTCGCTCTATTGGCTGAGGGAGCCGGCGTACAGCTTCCAGGTCATGTGGCCAGTATGATAAAGCCGCTTCTGGCGAACCAGAGCAGCACACAGAAAAGCCGTTTACCTTTCTGCCAGAGTGGTACCAGTTATCTACTTGCACAGTGTGCTTTTGAACCTCTAGGTTGGCAGGAGCTGGGACCGGACAACGGGAGCTCACCCCGTCTGGGGGATTCGAACCGCCGACCTTCTGATCGGCAAGCCCTAGGCTCTGTGGTTTAACTCACAGCGCCACCCGCGTCCCTCGGATGGTATGGTAGGCTGTCCCTATTTTCATCAGATAAATGATGGAGGATATGGAGTTATGCAACCCCAGAGCCAAGGATATAAGTGACTATACAGCCTTCAGAAGACCTGAAAGCAGCCCTGTATGGGGAAGTTTTCAAATGTTTAATGATTTATTATGTTTTTATATATGTTGGAGTGAGTGGGGTAACCCAGTCAGATGGGTGGGGTATTATTATTATTATTATTATTATTATTATTACCCTATTTTCATCGGAGAAATGTTGGATGGCATATGCTCCCTCCAGCCGGCTGAGACTTACATCCAGCGCTACCTCTTATTTTCATTCAAGTACAAGGTTTTTATTTTTTTTAATAGTACGTAGAAATCAAAAGCAGCCGCGCAAAAAATTAACGACAGCCCGGAAGCTCATTCTCCACCTGCATCTCTTCCAAACTGGGGAAGAACTGATTAAAGTTTTCCAGCATGGAAATTTCCTGGGCGAGGAAAGCGATTTTCTGAGCACTTCTCTTTTGTTTTGATTCTCTGTGTGTCTTCTCTCCCCCCCCCCCGCCCCTCCTTCCTTGCAAGTCTCTGAGCAGAAGAATGGAAATTTCCAATTACTGCATCAAAGGCCGTTGCTCCTCTGGCAGCCGGCTTGGGCTGGGGTCATGTGCTCCTCAGCCAAGACATTAAATAATTCAGAGACCAGGAAGGAGGACGGCACAGGTTCCTGTTGGCAAAACAGAAAGCCTTCCCTTGCCAGCTGCAGCACAGTTGGCGGGGGTGGGCACGATTTGGGGCTCAGTCTCTTATAGGACCTTTGGTGCTCTGGCTCCACCCCCTGGTGCAGAAAGACCCGCCTTTCGATTTGGAGGCCACGCCCACCCACTTCAGCCCAGGCTCCGCCCCAGACTAAAATGGGGGCTTAGCTGGGGGGGGGGGCAGGCAACCTTTAAACCTTCATTAAATCTTAGGGAGAAGTCCATCCATCTCAGAATTGGAGGAGCCAGGATCAGAGTAGACCAAGGGTGCAGATTACTGATGGCCCACTATTTGGGGGCCACCACTCCTTGGCTCTGTAAACTCATTCCCAGTGCCCCCCTTCCCTATAAAAAGCAATATTCAGGATACAGTTGTACCTTGGAAGCAGGGCCTGATTTAGGTTTGATGAGGCCCTAAGTTACTGAAGGTATTGGGGCCCTTTATATGTCCTGCTGTTCTTTGCCAACAACAAATTGCCACTGTTTTTTGTGTTGAATATATGCTATATGGTAATTTATGGATCTAATAAGTATCTAAAGCCATTTGCACATGCAGAATGTAGGCATCCTTTATATAGAGATGAGCAAACCAGTGGTTTTATTATATTTGTTTTTTATCTTATATTTTGGAAATGTACATCCAGTTGTTGTTTTCCTTGGGGCCCCCCAAGAGAATGGGGGCCTAAGCTATAGCTTGTTTAGCTTATACGTAAACCCGGCACTGCTCAGAAGTCAAACAGAATCTGTTTCCGGAAGTCCATTCAACTTCCGAAACGTTCGACTTCCAAGGCGTTCAGGAGCAGAGGTACGACTGTGTTGGCTTGCATGACCCATGAAAGAAGAGAACGCAGTAAGATTCAAAACAGTAACAGTTAGTTGCACATGTATTCAAAATCCAGTTAAAAGTTGAGTTGAATGACTTCAACAAAATGGATGAACTTAGAATCACAGAACTGCAGAGTTGGAAGGGACCCCTGAGGGTCATCTAGTCCAACCCCCTGCAATGCAAGAATCTCCAGCTGAAGCATCCGTGACAGATGGCCACCCAACCTCTCCTTGTAAACCTCCAAGGAAGGAGAGCCCACAACCTCCCAAGCGGTTTAGTGTTACATTCAAACTGGTCCCTAGTGAGCATGCTAGGCATCACTGGCTAGGCCTAAACCGATGCCCCTCTCACCCTCTGGCAAAGGTGGACCTCCTTGTATGAGTCTCAGGAGTTTGAGATGGCATCTGAACACCTTCCCCTTCTCTCTCTCTGTTAAGTGTCCAGGAGACTCTGCAAAGAAGCAATAATTTATTAAACCAGCCACGCAGCAGAATCCTATGCAGAAGGCTCCAGGGGATGTTTCTCCCAGATAAATGTTCGCCTTACTTCCTCCTGCAGAATCTTCCTCTCATTCCAACAACCTTGCAAGGCGGACTCAAGGCGGCAAGATTCCAGCTGCACAAAGAAAGATCTCAGCTGCCTTGGCCGTCTCTGAGCTTTGTCGCCCGCTGCCCCAGAACAGTTCTGCTTGCCCACCTGAGTCGTGAGTTGGTGGTACAATGTGGAGACTCGGCTGGTTGTCTCCCTCAACCCTCCCCACCCGGGCTTTATGCTCTGTGTTGGTCTCTGGAGCCGGTCCGGATTGCCTTGCTCAATTTCCTAGCCTTGGCTCCTGCTCGCTCCTGACAGCCGAGCAGCTGACTCACGATTCCCTGTGACGCATGCGAGTAACTCCGTCTGCAGCCCTGTCACTCAGGGGCAGAGAGAGCCCTCCAGCACACTCACACACAGCCTTTGCTTGTGCTCAGCCCCACGACTGCCAAGTCTTCAGGGCACGAGCTCGAGATTCAGCATTTTAGCCATCCTTGCCAGGACTCTGAGGAAAGAGGAAAAATCAGAACCAGGGTCCACAGGGTTGGGGGTGGGGAAGCTATTTTTCTGCTGTGCTTGAGAGCCTTGGAAGTTTATAAAACGAAGCAAGGTGATGAGAAAGTAGCTAGAGAAAAATCCTATTTGTTTTCTTTTCCTTTTCTTATATTAATTAAAAATTACAAACATAACAGCCTCCACACACCCCAAAAAGGACCAAATATTTAAACCATAAGGCATCACAGCCTGGAAGGACAAAAGGACAAAGATACATAGAATCGTAGAACTATAGAGTTGGAAGGGGCCCCAGGGGTCATCTAGTCCAACCCCCTGCAATGCAGGAATCTCAGCTAAAGCATCCATGACAGATGGCCACCCAACCTCTGCTGGGAAGGAGAGTCCACCACCTCTGAAGGGAGAACATTCCAGCTCTTACTGTCAGAAAGTTCTTCCTGATGTTTAGTGGGAATCTCCTTTCTTGTAACCAAAAGCTATTTATTTGGGTACCACCCTCCAGAGCAGAATAAAACAAGCTTGATCCCTCTTCCATGTGACAGCCCTTTAGCTACCGGTATCTGAAGTTGGCTATCATATCTCCTCTAAGTTCCCTCTTCTCCAGGCAAAACATACCCAGCTCCTTCGACCATTCCTCATAAGGCTTGGTTTCCAGACCCCTGGTCATCTTGGTTGCCCTCTTCTGCACACCTTCCAGCTTATCAACATCCCTCTTAAATTGCAGCTCCCAGAACTGGACACGGGACTCAAGGCAAGTACACTTCACAACTCCAAAGTATTAACTCACACAAAGGTTCCCATTGCAAATAATGAAGATTTATAAAAATAAAAAGTACAGTGGTACCTCGGTTTACAAACAGTCCCATTTACGGACGCTGCGGACCCGGAAGTGTTTACATCCGGGTTCCGCGGCGTCAGATGCGCAGACGCGATCTGCGCAGCTCGCGCATGCACAGAAGTGATCAGCACAGCGCGTGCATGCGCAGAAGCGCTCTCTATTGGCGCTTCACGCACACGCAGAAGCGTGCCTTCGGGGAGCAAACGCCTCCATTTACGAATGCCTCCGTGGAACGGATCGCGTTCGTAAACCGAGGTTCCACTGTATTCTCCACATTTGAGTTCCATTGAGGGTAAAGGTTCTATACAAGTGAGCCAGACATTTGCATATACTGATTGCCCCCCGAGTGTCCATGTGCTTCAATATTTGCATGAAAAATGAAAGCACGACAGATTACGCATTTCCTCGAGGAAGAGGAAGTTTTCTCCCTCCCTCATCTCACCTGAGGGCACCCAATGAAGCTGAATGGGGGAAGGTTCAGGACAGATCCACAGGGCATAGTTGAACTATGGAACTCCCTGCCACAGGAGGCAGTGAAGGCCACCAAGCTGTATGGCTTTAACAGAATTTGAGTCAAATTCATGGAGGGCTATTGATGGCTACTAGCCATGAAGGCTGTGCTTGGCCTTCACAGCGGGAGGCTTCTAAACACCGGTTGCCGGAAACCGCAGGAGGGGAGAGGGCTCTTGTGCTCGAATCCTGCTTGTGGGTTTCTCATAGGCGACTGCCTGCCCACTGTGAGAACAGGATGCTGGACTAGATGGGCCACGGGCCTGATCTAGCAGATTGGTCCTGAAGAACAGGTAGTTGCAACTTTACCTTCTGCCCACCTGCCGTGGTGGCGCTACAGCTCAGCAGAGACCGAACCGGGAGCGTCTACCTGCTCTTCCAATCTGCCATGACAGTACCATGGGAGGGGTGGCTAATACCCCAGAGGACAGGATCACACTTCAAAATGACCTTAACAGATTAGACAACTGGGCCGAAGCAAACAAGATGAATTTTAACAAGGATAAATGTAAGATACTACACTTGGGCAGAAAAAATGAAAGGCACAAATACAGGATGGGTGACACCTGGCTCGAGAGCAGTACATGTGAAAAGGATCTAGGAGTCTTGGTAGACCACAAACTTGACATGAGTCAGCAGTGTGATGCAGCAGCTAAAAAAGCCAATGCAATTCTGGGCTGCATCAATAGGAGTATAGCGTCTAGATCTAGGGAAGTAATAGTACCACTGTATTCTGCTCTGGTCAGACCTCACCTGGAGTACTGTGTCCAGTTCTGGGCACCACAGTTCAAGAAGGATACTGACAAGCTGGAACGTGTCCAGAGGAGGGCAACCAAAATGGTCAAAGGCCTGGAAACGATGCCTTATGAGGAACGGCTTAGGGAGCTGGGTATGTTTAGCCTGGAGAAGAGAAGGTTAAGGGGTGATATGATAGCCATGTTCAAATATATGAAAGGATGTCATATGGAGGAGGGAGAAAGATTGTTTTCTGCTGCTCCAGAGAAGCGGACACGGAGCAATGGATTCAAACTTCAAGAAAGAAGATTCCACCTCAACATGAGGAAGAACTTCCTGACAGTAAGAGCTGTTCGGCAGTGGAATTTGCTACCAAGTAGTGTGGTGGCGTCTCCTTCTTTGGAGGTCTTTAAGCAGAGGCTTGACAGGCATATGTCAAGAATGCTTTGATGGTGTTTCCTGCTTGGCAGGGGGTTGGACTGGATGGCCCTTGTGGTCTCTTCCAACTCTATGATTCTATGATTCTACCAAGAGAGGACGGTCTGCATCCTAGTGCCCAAGAGTCTCCCTTCTAAGACCCCTAG
This sequence comes from Zootoca vivipara, assembly GCF_965207765.1. Taxonomy (NCBI): domain Eukaryota; kingdom Metazoa; phylum Chordata; class Lepidosauria; order Squamata; family Lacertidae; genus Zootoca; species Zootoca vivipara. The sequence goes on along the minus strand of NC_142592.1, from coordinate 64,634,248 downwards.
CCCCTTGCACAGTGGGGTTTCCCCCCCACCCTCACCTTGACACTGCTTCACTCTCAGATCACATCCCAGGGTCATCCAGTAGTGAGGCTGTTCCTTGTCTCTGGTTAAATCGAGACACAAGCCAGGGGGGACGGACGGACTGTCAATGTTGTTTCTCGCTCTCCAAAATATCACTCTGTCCTCGCCGCAGAACGCGAAGAACAGAAGGTTCCTCCAGTCCAATCACTTGAACAACCTTTCCACATAAGCAGCTTGCTTGCCAAAATGAAAGGCACTTCCACTAAAACCTGAATTACCTCCCTCTGCTCTCTTTCTGCTAAGTTGTTGTCGTCGCCCCCTCCAAATCTCGGCACGCTAAAAGGTTTTTAAAGGGAGCAGCAGCGCTGGGGAAAAATAGAAGCCTCTCCAGGAATCTCTGGGTTTTCGAGGGCGCCTGTCATGCGCAGCCCAAACACCGAGCCTGCAGAGGAGGAACAGCTGGAGGGTCTTGAATAAAAGTTATCTGGCCATCTCCAAATCTAATGCTGAGGATCACCTTGAGACTCGCTGAAGAACCCCTGTATCACAGAAGGAGCCATCCCCAACCCTCTAGAACGCCAGGGCAAAAAGGTCTAAGCCGTACCCCAAAAGCCATGAGACCACCTGTTTCTACAGGCCATCATCCTCTTCATAAGGGGGATTTCTCCTCATGGGTAAGGAATCCCTGAAACTCCTTTATCACCAGGCAGGGTTGTCTCAAGACATGTTGGCACCTGAGGCCAATGACGGACCTACATTTGGGGGGCCCTGAAGCTCAAACTGTCATGGGGGCCCCTTCGCAACCAGCAAAGAGGGCTGGGTGACCCCTATCATCTTCTTTGATGGGGTTGTTCCATGGCAGATCACCAAACCTTTGCAACATCTGCTCTACTGACTCTCAAAACTTTGGGGTTGTTGAAATATGTACGGCAAAACCAATCCTTTCGAGTTGTTCCACTCAAATTGGGTCTACTAGACCCCCGCAAAAAATAAGCAATGTGGATTAAATTTGCTCCGGGATTAGGGCCCCTGAAGCTCGAACAGTTTCCCAGTACAGTTTCCCAGATCAAGGGAAGTAAGAGTATCACTGTATTCTGCTCTGGTCAGACCTCACCTGGAGTACTGTGTCCAGTTCTGGGCACCACAGTTCAAGAAGGATACTGGCAAGCTGGAACGTGTCCAGAAGAGGGCAACCAAAATGGTCAAAGGCCTGGAAATGATGCCTTATGAGGAAAGGCTTAGGGAGCTGGGTATGTTTAGCTTGGAGAAGAGAAGGTTACGGGGTGATATGATAGCCATGTTCAAATATATAAATGGATGTCATATAGAGGAGGGAGAAAGGTTGTTTTCTGCTGCTCCAGAGAAGCGGACATGGAGCAATGGATTCAAACTTCAAGAAAGAAGATTCCACCTAAACATTAGGAAGAACTTCCTGACAGTAAGAGCAGTGGAATTTGCTACCAAGGAGTGTGGTGGAGTCTCCTTCTTTGGAGGTCTTTAAGCAGAGGCTTGACAGGCATATGTCAAGAATGCTTTGATGGTGTTTCCTGCTTGGCAGGGGGTTGGACTGGATGGCCCTTGTGGTCTCTTCCAACTCTATGATTCTATGATTCTACATCCGCCCCTGCCCCAAAATGGTGGCCCTCTTCCACACCAGAGGGAAAAAAGGGTTAGGGAAAACCAACATCCGGCACAAGGAGTGAAGGGGGGAAGGCAGGGAGAAAGAATGACATTGGGATCTGCTGGTCCAGGTGGACGGTCTGAGGCAGTCTCCTCGCCTCGCCTCGCCTCACCTCATGGGTGTGCTGGTTCTATCGCCTGCACCTGTGGTTTGTGTGTGGCCAGAGTATGTAAAGTCCACCTCTTCAGCCTCCCAGTTGCTGGACACAACACCAGTTTCTGTGTCAACTGAAGCCAAGGGCATACTATGCTTTGAAAGCACTATTATAACACCTTAAACAGCCATGGCTCTTCCCCTCAAGAATCTCAGGAGTTGCAGTTTGTTCAGGATGCTGAGTGCTGTCGGGAGACCCCGTTCCTCTCAGAGAACTACAGTTCCCAAAGTGGTTCAACAACCCATTCCTTTTACCATGGAACTCTGGGAATTGTAGCTCTGGGTGAGGACTAGGTTGGTCAAGCCCGTCAGGTGACACGCTGCAAATTCCTTGCTTTCCTGCCATGTCCCTTAAGGCCTGGTTTTGTCATCGCTGCTCGGCAGAAGATTTACCAAGGTGTTAAGTTTTTGCTCCTTACTGGAAGAGCGGAAGCTTTGCAGCATTACCTCATTCTCACATGAAGGCGAGTGACGGAGCTCTTTAAACGAGGGGAGAAGAGAAATGTCATGAAACGAGAGCGGGGTAACTCGTACATAAACCTCCCGGGGGAAAAAAATATGGAATTAACCAGGCAGACTATTGCCCTAACAGTGGGATGAGAGAAATTAGGCCCTCCCTCTGCATTCTACGTTTAAAGCAGAATGGTGCCACTTTAAATAGCCATGGTTTCCTCCAAAGAATCCTGGGAGCTGTAGTTTGTTAAGGGTGCTGAGAGTTGCTAGGAGACCCCTATTCCCCCCCCCAGAGCCACATTTCCCAGAGTTCCCTGGGAAAAGGGTTGATTGTTACACCAAGCTAGGAATCGTGAACAGCCCCTTCTTTGCACCAGGGAACGTTAGGCTCGTACCGCTGTGTAGTTCAGATGGAGACTTACACAGATGGCTTTGTTTCAACTTAGCAGCTGGATAGATCAGTTGATTAGAGCATGGTGCTCATAATGCCAAGGTTGCAGGTTTGATCCCCATAAGAGACAGCTGCATCTTCTTGAATTGCAGGGGGTTGGACTAGGTGATCCTCAGGGTCCCTTCAACTCTGTGATTCTAGGGTTCTAAGGTCCTAGGCTGACATGCTAACCATTAAACCACACTGCTTACAGATGGAGATTCTTCTCTTGTTTCCCCCTTTATGCTTCTCCTAGAAAGTTCAGAGGTTTCCCAAGCTCAGGCTCGTTTGTCTTCCTTTCTCTTGCTGAGCAGTTGTTTTGCTTTTAACACCCTTGTTGTTTTCCAGCTTCACCAACTTGAGCCGACTCCTGGAACGCCCCTCCCTGGCTTCATATGCCGAATACCACCATTTTAAAGCCAGCTGCTCAAGAGGGCTTCTTCTTGTTGTTGTTTAGTCGTTTAGTCGTGTCCGACTTTTCGTGACCCAATTGGACCTTCTTCTTCTAGTGCCACGTTATAAATGAAGAGGCTTCACGGAAAGTTTCCATTCCTCAGAGAAGACTCAAAGAGCTTATCTGTACAGCTCACAAAAAGCCACCACAAAATGGCTGCAAAACGTTTGGTCAACAAGTGTACGATGGATATTGACAGGCTGGAAGGTGTGCAGAGGAGAGCGACCAAGATGATCAAGGGCCTCGAAACCAAGACTTATGGGGAACAGTCAAGAGAGCTGAAGATGTTTAGCCTGGAGAAGAGGAGAACTCTCAGTCTTAAAATGAAAACACCACACTGATTAAATATGGGCAAGTGATAGGATAGCCATCTTCAAATATCTCAAGGGCTTTCAGATGGAGCAAGCTTGTCTTCTCCTGCTCTGGAGGGGAGGATCTGAACCAATGGATTCAAATGATTCAAAAAAAGGAGATGCCTGACAAAATATTAAGAAATTTCTGACAGTAAGAGCCGTTTGACGGTGGAACAGTCTACCTCGGAGGTGGTGGCCTCTCCTTCATGGGAGCTTTTGAAGCAGAGGTTGGATGGCCACCTGTCATGAGCCAGTGTGGTGTAGTGGTTAAGAGCGGTAAGACTCTTAATCTGGGGAACTGGGTTCGCTTCCCCGCTCCTCCACATGCAGCTGCTGGGTGACCTTGGGCTAGTCACACTTCTCTGAAGTCTCTCAGCTCCACTCACCTCCCAGAGTGTTTGTTGTGGGGGAGGAAGGGAAAGGAGAATGTTAGCCGCTTTGAGACTCGTTTGGGTAGTGATAAAGTGGGATAACAAATCCAAACTCCTCTTCTTCTTCTGTCAGGGATTCTTTAGGTGTGATTCCAGCATTGCAGAGGGCTGGACTAATTTCACCTCAGGATCCCTTCTGGCTGTGCAGTTGTATGATTCTAAGACAACCTGAGCTAACATGAAATTAGAATTAGCTGTTTTGTCCCTCCCTCTTTTTTTGCTACCTTTTTCACATGCACAGCAGTTACATATTTTTCCTCCTTTCCCTTGCTCCATTTTCTTCTTTCCTGGAACCTCTTCTAAGTTTCCACCTGCCCTTCTCATTGTAAAGACCTTCCTATGTTGAAATCTTTCCCATTGTGAATCTTCTAGCTTCATCTGCCCTTTTCCCTTTTACAAAATGGCATCCCTGATTGCCATTTAAAAAAAAATCCAAAGGGTTAGAATGCTCTAACTTAATTATGGACTGTCATAATGTGCGTATTATCTGGTATTGATTTTATCATGTTTGTTTTGTTTTGGCCACAGTGTCTTAGAACAGCTAAACTGGACTCCATGCTGAGCAGAAGCGGAGACGTGGAAACCTTTTGCTGGTAGTGACAATTTTTGTCTCTCAGGAGCCCAGAGACTTTGCAACTCCTCTGCCTTTTCCCCAGCAGAGAGACGTTGCAGCTTGCCTCCTACTCCTCTCCGCTTTAATCGCTGCTATTTTAAGATGAGATATTAGACTCGCAACACACACACATACACACACAGGTATAAACACATTTGTTTTGCGGTCATGGATAACCCAGGTGCGCCCACAGATTGCAGCGAAGGGAGCATTGCCTGCAGCGGCAGAACGCTGAATTGCAAACTGTTGGGTAATAAAACAAAGACAGGCCCCAGGGTTTGCAACAGTGGGCCCTCGGGTGGCTAGAAACCCTGAAACAGACTTAGCAAGTCGTTTGTCTGATTTCCGTGCTCACACTTTGAGCATCACAACAGGTGAGCTTTTGCAAGTGATGAACACACCCATAGCACCTGAAACCAGCTCTTACCTCTTACCCTGGGACTGCAGAGCTGAAGGAATGAACACAGGATGATGCCTAGACTAAGCATCAAATCCCCATTCAAACATGAAACTCACCAGGTCGTGTGAACGTCTGAAGCCCTTCTGGCAGAGGGTGTTTGCAGAAATAACCTATGTTGCAGGTCAGCCTGTGGAATGTGCCCTGTTTGGGATTGTTAACTAGTTTTAAAGAAGGGCAATCTGACCTTTGTTAGAAAGAGATAATTCATTTTCTTTTAGCAGCGGCACGCCTACCAGTGCACAGAATCAGAAAGGATTGGAACATCTGCGTATCTCTCGTTGGAAACAGAATGTATGGTCTATTGCTGCGTCAGAACAATTAACAAAGAGATTACATGCATTGAATGTGACAAATGATGTAGACGATTTCGTTGAGATACGGCATCCCTATGAAAAAACACTTTGCTGATAAGCCTGAAGAATGGCAGATTGGACTTAATTTGATTGATCCGTCCTGGAGGAGGGCGAGTTGGGATTTTGTTTCTGTAACTCTTTTTGGGGGGTGGGGAGGGGGGATGGTTATATATTGGGGGGAAATTGTAAAGTATTTTTTTTAAAAAGAAAAGAAACTCACCTGTGATCTTGGGCCAGTCCCTGCCTCCTAGATCAACCTCTCAGGGTTGTTGTGGGGATAAAACGGGGAGGAGGCGAGAAGCCACATACACCACCTTGAACTCCTTGGAGTAAAGGCAGACAAACAATGGAATACGTAACGAATGGATGCTCAATGGCGTAGCGTGGGTTGCCAGTGCCCGGGACGGGGCAAGTGTTGCCCCCCCTGGCTGGACTGGGCAGCTGGGGTGAGGTTTTGTGCCAGGGGGCCCGCACGGAGGGTGAACGCTGCCCACCTCCAACAGGCTCCTCGCCAGCTGCCTCCATCCACCTGCCCACTAGACCAACCTGCCCATCACTGCAATTCAGCTGCCGGGGCTCTGTGCCTGTCGTGGGGGCACCTGGTTGTGCCCCCACAAAATGTGTGCCTCTGCAGACACTGCAGTCCAACACACCTGGAGGGCATGGCGGTGGCATCCCCTGCGATAAGTAAGTAGAATGCAACAGCTCGCTTGTGTTTCAAGGGTGTTCCAGGGAGGTAAACCAGCAATGGTATCCCAGAGTGGGGCAGGATTGCTATGTTAGCCTTGGAGCCGCTTCAGAAAGTGACTGAGCACTTAGGTCACCCAGCAGGGAGCCGATTATTATTTCCCCCTTATCACCCCAGGATAGATGGAAGCTGAAAGCATGCTGGTGGACTTTCTTCCAACTACAACCGCCTCAGCTGTTGTTGCTGCGTCACCTTAGGAATGAGAAGGATAATCCTTGCCTGTTGCATGTAAACAGAGCTTTATTTGACTTCATTCTTGACAGCCTGCTGGAAAGGAAAGCAGCCAGAGTCCCCCCCCCAAAAAAATCCTTAGCTGTGATCTCGCACATCACAACTCGTCTTGCTCCCCACATCTTTTAGACACTGAGGAGGACCCTATTTTTGTTTCAAAATATCGTGGGGACGTGGGTTTTTCTTTTTGGTGGAATGTGCACCAGGCATTCTTCTCCTTGGCTGCCAAGATGTTCCTGCTACTCTGAACTGCCGAGGCAGAACATGCCAATCTCTCTTCCAGCCATCTGTGGCACACCCTCCAACATGTCACTGATGAAAATAGGGGCACCCCATTTAATAATAATAATAATAATAATAATAATAATAATAATAATAATAATACTCCACCCATCTGACTGGATTGCCCCAGCCACTCTGGGCTGCTTCCAATGCATATAAAACATAAAAAAAGATTAAACTTTTTTAAAAAAGCCTTCCCTATACACTGCTCCCTTCAGATGTCTTCTAAAGGTTGTATAGTTACTTATCTCCTTGGCTCAGGGGTTGCATAACTCCATCCCCTCCAACATTTCTCTGATGAAAATAGGGATGTCTTAGTCCACAACAACAACAACAACAACAACAACAACAACATTATTTCTACTCTGCCCATCTGAGTTGCCCCAGCCACTCTGGGCAGCTTCTAACATATATAAAAACATTAAACATTACAAAACTTCCCTATACAGGGCTGCCTTCAGATGGCTCGGGGGTTGGATAATTCCACACCCGCCAACATTTCTCCAATGAAAATAGGGATGTCCTAAGGAAAATCAGAAACTAGGATAACTTCTGTAAATCTGGGACTGTCCCTGAAAAATAGGGATACCTGGATGGTCTGGTTAGGCCAGAAAAAGTTGGTATTCAACAGAGCACTTGTAAAAGTGAAGCTGTATACCACAGCAGCCAGGACTATCTAAGGGGTTGGAAACCTGGACACCAAGACTCAAGTTTAGGGCAAATACTCTTTGGTGGGAGAACCCCACCTTGCCTCATGGGTGGGCTTGAAGTCTAGCACATCATTCTCACAGGCGCAACCAGATGTCTATGGAAAGCCCAGAAGCAGAAGTGGAACGCAACAGCACTCTCGCTTTGACACACTGGCAGAAAAAGCAACCACCCAACAATTTGATTGGGAGTGGCTGCCGAGACCACATAACGCCGGTCCTAAAAGACCTACATTGGCTCCCAGAAGGTTTCCGAGTGCAATTCAAAGTGTTGGTGCTGGCCTTTAAAGCCCTAAACGGCCTCGGCCCAGTATACCTGAAGGAGCATCTCCATCCCCATCGTTCAGCCCGGACACTGAGGTCCAGTTCTGAGGGCCTTCTGGAGGTTCCCTTACTGCAAGAAGTGAGGTTACAGGGAACCAGGCAGAGGGCCTTCTCGGTGGTGGTGCCTGCTCTGTGGAACACCCTCCCAGCAGATCTCAAGGTAAACAAACAACTATCTGACTTTTACAAAACATCTGAAGGCAGTCCTGTTTAGGGCAGTTTTTAATGTTTGATGTTTGATCGTGTTTTTAATATTCTATTGGGAGCCGCCCAGAGTGGCTGGGGAAACACAGCCAGATGGGCGGGGTATAAATTATTATTATTATTATTATTATTATTATTATTATTATTATTATTACTTTTTCATTAAAAATGTTTCACGTCAATTAAAATATAAGTAAGCCCTTGGCATCAGTAATGGGTTCGCTGCTCACAGACTACCAGCCAGTTGCTCAGAATTAAAATAAAGATTGTGATCTACTACACATCAACATGTTTTTTTCTGCTCCCAGGCCAGAATAAAAATGTCCAATGAACACTGGGGTGGGA